>NC_133899.1:12819335-13119335 GCF_964199755.1 Larus michahellis
ATAATGCTCTGCCGCAAAAGGACTTTTTAAAGGATTTCTAATGATAATGAAAATATTCTGATACAGCATTAAGGATTTTGCTACTGAAATGTGTTTAATGTAAATATGCTGTCAGATACCCTTCAAGTAATTGACAAGAGCAGATGATTAGCAGTGTTCTCAATAGTGTTTTTGCATAATCTTACATTTTGACAGAACTCTTCAGCGGCTTTTTATTGTCAGTGCTCTGCAATCAGTAATACTTTTTCCTTGACATTTACTTTGTCATTATAAATCTTGTAAGTGGTCATTTAACTTGTTCAGTATGCATGTAAGAATATCATTACTAACACGTTTGAAAAAATGTCTTCCTGTTGAGGAACTATTGTGAAAGTAAACTTAAGAAAAACCCCCTAAATGAAGTAGGTTGATGAGTGACTTTATGAAATAAATACCTGCCTGTGAGCATCTTGCACATTTCAAGGATGATTTTAAAATCACTTTCTCAGTGAACATTCGTGTATAAGTCATCAAATTAAACATGGTTGTTGGATTTTTTTTTAATCCGGTATTTTTTTAGTTTAATACTATTGTTCAGTTATGATCATTTACATCTAACTGTCCAAAATTAAACTCTTATGATCCATAAGCATTCATAATTACATACTGCGTATAACGTTAATAGTCAATATAATAAACCTTCATCTTTATTGAAGCATCTCTTGTTTCTACAGCAGTTCTTTAATCTATCTCAATAGATTTCTAGTGTACAGCTCATATAGATTTGGTCAGTGACAAGGGTTAGAGTAGTCTTGTAGAACATTTACTTGTAGCTGTGAAAAGCCCACATTCATCAGAGGATTAGGTCGATCAGATTGTACCAGGATCAATGGAAGGACTGTGTGATCCCTCTTAGGCTGTAATGTGTTCACCTTCTTTGGAGAGAATTCACATACACACACATTTCTCTGTCTTAAAGCCATTTATCTCAGAATGTCAAATTGCAATAATTAACCATTATTGATCTTAAATTCAATTAACTTCATTAACACAGGTCATGATGAGGGTGCTTGTAAGGGAAAGGCTCTTGACAAGTGTCTTTTCTTATATGACATTGAATGTTCACAATCGTGGCTATAAACTATTCATATTGTGCCACAGGAACATCTTTTAAAAATGACAAGAGTTTGGTTGGTGGCTCCGAAGCGACATTTTAATCCCCTCCCCCTCATCTTCTAGTTCTCAGGGTTTTCCAGCAAATTTTCTATTCAGGAAGCAGTGAACCATTTGTTTCCAGCACATTATCTTAGTGCGGTATTATAGCAAACCCCACCTATTCAAATACCCTTCAGTTCAATAGCTAGTGCTAGATAGAGACTCATTTACAAAAGCGTATATTAGTATAGTTAGCAAATGAGTGAAATGAATATTCAGTGCTTCTTTTTGCTATACATACAAAACAAGCTGGGGCCATCTCGTAGAGGTAATCCTTCGAGTCTCTGCTTTCTCCAAGTCCTAAGATTCATATTGCAGTCAATAGTTGTTTTTTTCTTAAATGGGGTCTGAATAAAAACTGTGAAAGGACACAAAGGTTTGTTGGCCCACAGTGAACTCCTTTTTTTCATGGAGAAACTTCATTATAAGTACAAGTTCACAATAGGTGAAATTGTGATTGAAATCATTTGGATTTCTACTATGCCATTCATACAGTTGTATGGAGTTTATTGTAAGGAGGCACTGCAACCAAAATAGCTATTGAAACTACTGTATAAAGGACTTCAATGGGAATTCCAAGTCTGCAAGAAAAACGAAGGATCAGGTTGAAGGTCTTTTGGTACTTTTTGAATCTTTTAAGTACTCGTGATCATTTACCAAAAAAAAAAAAAAAATAATAATCTCCAGGCAGAATGACTCGCTGTAATGTGTTGAAGCATTTTAGGAGAAAACTTGATTTTTAAAAACTTCACAATGAAGGCTGCAGCTCCAGAGATGTGTGTTAATATTGGTGTGGTTAAACACAAACACAGAACCAGTGTTCTGGTTACTGTAAAACTTGTAAGGTGTGGACAGATTAGGAGCAACCACAGATGCGGAAAGACTGCAGGAAGTAAGGTGTAAGATTTCTTTTTTTTCCTTAGTCTAAAAAACGCTAAACTGCAATCAGACGACTCTGAGAAATGTGTATAGAGAGAAATGACAACATCAGTTTTGTTCAGAAACAGATTTCAGTGACAATTAAACGGTCATTTTGTCACTACATTTGCTATTTCCACTCCACTATACAAAGCGTTTACTGCAAAGAGGCAGGGCAGAAGCAGAATGGTTTGATTACTGCATTTGAAGAAACTAAAGTTCCCTTACAACATCTGTTTGCTCAGTGAAGGATTATAATAATTAAGAGCTATTAGAGCCATATTGAGAACTTTTATGCTCATGCCTGCTTATCCCGGAGTTGGCTGTGAATCTTGTATTAGTTTGTTGAATGCCCTGTGTGCTTTTCAGTGATTAAAAGATGCCACCCAAATGCTGATGTCAAGCAGAGATAGTGTCACTGTGTGTTTTAGTACCAATTCATACAGAGAATTTGGCTTCCTCTTACCGGCATGTTGATAGTGACTTTTATTTAAAAAAAAAAAAAAAAAAAAAAGGCAACAAACCAAACAAATATTTTTATTCTTTGAGGATTCTGGTAAATATTTTTGTCCATTTGAGGAAATAGTAATTCTGGGCTTAGGGAAATTCTGCAGAGTCCAAAAACCAATTTAACTCCCAAATCAAAATTAGGGTCAAAGCATAACATGAAGCTGTTTTCTCTGCTTATGAATCTTCATTTCCAGTGTAGCATGTGCTTGCATGGGGTGGGAGACTCTCACCAGTCTGTAGTACTTCACACCAAGCAACTGTCTTGGAAACCAACGGAAAACCACTTTTGTCTTACTTAGACTGTATCACATTTATTCGTGATGAATAATTTATACAGCAAATGTAGGTGGTGTTTTTTTTTTCTGCTACTAATGCACGTACTAATTGTACTTGTTTATGTGAAAGTTTTCAGACTGTGGGGCTGCTTGTGAACTGTTTACTTCAACAGTTTGTGCCTGGCTCGTGAATCCCTGGTGGTGTGTCCCCTTTGTGGCTGGTGAGGTGCCCCTTAACCTCCCGATGGATGCTGAGGGACTTCATGCTCCTTTGAATGATGTTCATTTGTACCTCTGGTATACTTGGAGGAAGGGCATCCCTTCCCCAGGAATGTAGCGGGGAGGGGAGGAAGAGGAAGGTACTACATGAATGTTGATGAAATGGGAACACCAAGAAGCTGAACGGACTCAAACCCAGCAGCAGTTGAGAATTCCCAATGGGTGCTCACAGCCCCTGTTACCCATTTGCTTGTTTGATCTAGTCCTGATGGTACTTGTGAAGGGTTGTTTGTGTGGTGACAGGGAGGCCAAGAGGGTGTTTTTCTCCTCCTTCTCTTTTAGCAGGATCAGCCTGAAATTCCAGGCTTACACTAACAGGGTCTGTTAAAATCTCTGCTCCCTCAGAGTGCAAAGGGGGATGGAGACTGATTCCACAGAGTAAGATAGCAAGCAAGGCCCTTTTGTCCTCATGGACGCGTTTCTCAGCCCTTTTACTTGATTACTGTGATCCTGCATCGCTTCTGGTCATCAACTGTGGGCACGCACAGTGGGATATAAACTGTTCCCCAGCTTCTCTACAGCTGTGGTACTTTGGGAAGTCAGTTGTATTGTGCATGTGGGACTGCAAATTTAGGACAAAATCCATAAAAATATGTTTTTCCTGACCAGGCATAGTCTCTGAACTGTTACTCTTGTGGAGTTTCTCATAAGCATGTCGTTCACTTCTAACTGTACAATAACGATGTCTGAAGGCAAGTTTTACATGAGGAAGTCTCTTTAAAAATCTGTACGGTTTTATTCACTATACATGGAAGTAGCTTGGACTTTGGGTCTCACTTTAAATGTTCTAATCTTCAGATCCCTTGTTGTCAGAAGCTTCTTGTAGAAGGTGGCAGATGAACTCTCTCAGCGAGACAGATCTCAGACCGATCCTCCCGCAGCCCTACCCACAGAAGAGTACACTGCAGCAGCGTGGTGGGATCATGTGCTGTTCTCCGTGGTAGAAAGAAGTGGTGTTACGTTTCACGGGTGGATAATTTGAGCAGATTGTAGAAAAACCCTGCTCAGCAGGTTGAATTCAGGGAGTTTAGGCCCCGGGCAGAAATCAAGGCAGAGCGCAGCTTTGGAGGGGAGAGGCATGATCCATCACGTTACATCTCCAGTGCAGTTCTGATAGAACAGGCGTTCGCAGCGTACCTGAAGTCCTGCTCTGTGCTGGGAGCAGAAAGCGCTTTGGAGGAGAGTTGTGACAATACTTCTCCTTACTTTAAAAACCTTTCCTATTTTCCCCATTGTGAAAAGAAGCTTGCTGGCAGTCTGCAGAGTCAGCATTAATTGGATCCCAGCAGCTTGGCTCAGAGGAGATTTGTAACCCCAGGCGCTGGGTTGGGCACAGTTCATGCACCTGTGGGTATTTCACTGGGTATTTTATCCTTAATAATTGTTTAAGCTGAAAACTGGCAATTATTTTCAATTGTACGCATATATTGTACTCACATAAAGACACTGTGAAGAAGCACAGGAGCAGAAACACAAACCGTCTTCTCATGTTTTATATAAATTGCTGAATTATATATATTAACCTACAGGAGTTACAGGCTCCTTTACTTGTCGTCTGGTACTAGACAAGTAATTTTTAACTGCTTTGGATGTCCAGGTTTGCAGCTATAAACTGTGGATAAGAATGTTTCTTCCACAGGGTTGCTGTGAAGAATAAAACACTTGCTGAAGCTTTCGAACACCTCAGTAGAGTGATGCTGTCCAACAGTGCTAAGTTGTTCCTAGGCCATCATTTAATATTATGGCATGCTGGTTTTTCAGGTGTGTATTTAATGAAGGGGATAATACATAACTGGGAGGTTTGCATGGGAATCTCTCACTTAACAAACATCTAAATAGTATTCGGTTTCAGAAAAACGAATGTCTCCCTTCCGGAGACCGGAATCCTGTACCCTCTGCAAACTAAGCAAAAAACAGGGGAGTTTGGGCTATAGTGACATGAGGAAAAGGTGCCTGCTGTAGAGTTGCTTTGTTCTGCACTGAGATGGCCCACACTTTAATGACATATAAACTAATTTCTTGTTATCATCTCTTCACTGTGTATTCTTGTCCATGTAATTCTCAACTCTTAACACTTAGAGTTGATTTGAGCTCTCTGAAGTTGCTCCAAATGTAATAGCAGTCCAGGATGTTGGATTAGAGCAGCTGGCCGGCTTCCTCTGGCCTATTTCTGAGTTCTCTGTAGCAGACAGCTGCAGTATTTTCATGAAGGAACAAACACAAGTACACTTCAAAGTTTCTAGGGCCTAACGTTAGCCACCCGTTAGATTGGCATGCTGTGGCACATCCATCCACACTGATTCCCAACAACAATATTACACTCTTACTGGCATGAAAAGACTGCAGATTTATCAACATACAAAAAATTCCAGCTAAACAAGCATTAATCATGCACATCACATCACATTAACATGTTCAAAATTAATATTCTTGACCTTGCCAGTGGGCAGAACAATCAGTCTTGCAGTGGGATTGTACTCTGGTGAGAGGTACCGGCGACTTCAGCCTATGTGCGAGAGAAGTGCTGACCTCTCCACTTGGAAATAACATTTCTCTCCCATAATAGACAGTCCTGCCTCTATGAAACAGAACCTTTGACCTTTCTAACAGGAATAATGTCCCTGTCAAGGTGCTGGGTAATCAGTACTGCCATGCCCGTTCAGAGACAGTGTTGTCATTTGCCACTCTTGTAAACAGGGCAGCCACTCCTACCTCCCATTTCTGTCGCCTAATGAGGAATATGCTAACATCTCTGCCAAGTAGTGAAGTCTCAAATACAATTTCAGTTACACGTGAATTATCAGTCAGTCTCGGTATAGAAATAGCTCATGTTGTGGGTGAAATGTTTGCCTTTCTTCCTTTGAGTGGAAGGCTTGCGGAGTGGGAGTTTTCTAACAGACTAATATAACTCTTTTATATGCCTTCGTTTGCATTAGGTCTTTGATTGACTTCATCCACCGAACTGGTTTTCTCTTGCCTCTGTTCATTAATTTTGTGAGTAAGGTTCATCGGCGCAGTCAAATCACCGCCGTGCTGCTGTTTCTCTGTTGGCTTTCTCTTGACTTGTGTTCAGACTGTGCCCCCTCTTAACTCAGAGTGATCCCACCGAAACTGGGGGCTCTTGGAGGTTTCTTTATCGATGACTTATTCTGATTATTTCTTAGGTGGCTGGTGTCAGCTTCAAAACAGCAGCACTGGCTGTGGCAGGAGCAGCCCTCTCGCAGCACTGGGCTTGCTTGGGGAGCAGGGTCAGGCTGCAGAGAATGTTTCGCTTGCCAGGTCCTACTCACTGCTCCACTTTATGATCTTTTCTGATCCTTTTTCCCTTTTTTGTTTTGATTGGGAATATAATATTTCTCCCATAAGCGTTGGGAGCATCCTGTTCTCCCAATCCCTTTCTGCTGTTCTCTTCCTCAAGTGTGAGATGTGCATGGATTCAGGTTTTTTTTAAGGGTTGAGGAGCTTTTCCTCCAACATGCACTCAAAATCAGATGTTTTGAGCACTGATCCTTAGTATTATACGATGATTTCAAACTGTGCGTAAATAAATCATAAAACTGGTTGTAATTTTTTTGTACTAAAAAGCTATTTGATTAAAGCCGAAATATTTCCATGGAGCTGAATGGTTTTGGTAAACTTTTGCCGTTAAGCATTTTTTCATGTGAGAAGAATATTTGAATGTTTTGGTACTTCTTCAAGCAAAGAGCTTATATACGAGTTTAAATATGCCCCAGTAAGCTAATTAAAAGAAAAGAAAAAGTCTTGGAGAAAAAACGTAATTAAAACAAGACATTTCAAAAGTATCAAAATGAAATATTTGGATAGATTCAAGCCAAAATATATGGTCTCAGATGCATTTTTCAGGGAAAAAAGGGAAGAATTGTGCAATTAATTGGTTTTTGGAGACCAGTAAAGTATGCCCTTAATGCTGTAGTTCTGTATTTCCAAAAAAACCTCAAGGAGGTGTGTGCCTGACCGTGTTACTGCGTGGATGTTGCCATGGGAGGGATGAAAACCATGCAGTGTTTTTCATCTTTCTGCCGAAGAGGACCTCTTAGCAGTTGGGGTTTGAGCCGGTAGCTGTTGTGCTGGTGGGCATCTCAAAAGGTTGCTGAGTTTGGCCCAGGACATCAGCAGGGTAATGGCTGTTGTAGCTGCACGGGGACTTCCTCTGCCTGCAGAAATGTAACGGAGCAGTGATATTTCTCTGATCTTGTATAGTAGATCTCTGGTGTCTGTGTAGAGCCAGGTATGTGAGTTTATTAGTGTATATACAATATGTAGTTCATTTTGGGCAGTGATGGATCACAATTTATTTCCACTGGCGAAGAAATGATCCATAGCTCAGTTATGAAGGTAATTCCCTCTTGTGTGGAAATGAATCGCATTATACCACAGCTTACTGTTACGTTTTGATATCAAATGTGTTAATTTCATTATTACCTAGCAGCTTAGTTAATAATTATAATAAATATTAATGAGGGAACTGTCTGTTCTTAACCTCTCCGTAGCTGCACCTGCAATAGCTTTCTGAATCCCTTTGATATACCCATCTCTAGAAGCTAGGAGACACAAGGGAACTACTATCCATTTTTTGTCAAATATTATGTCATAGTGACACTATTGCTGAACTTGCAGGCAATTTTCTTTGGGTTATGGTGCCCTATGAGATGTAAACTAAAAACTTTTTTGACAACTGTAATTTTTTTTCCTTCTTTTACTCCGGGAAAACAGAAAAAACCAACCCCAGAACCACCTGATTTCTTTCATTTTCATTCTTATTAACTGCTTTGCCATTAGAATTGCCTTTAAAGTTATTTTTTTCCCTCAGACTTTGCTGTCAAGGCATTGAAAAACAGTTTTAGAGATGCCCTGCTGTTTCAAACATTTAGTCTATACTTGAAAAATATCAAACCATGGGTCTTTCTTTTTTGTTAAGAAGAAGGAAACGCCTGAGTAACGATGGGCTGGAGACGGTGCTTCTTAAAGACGGTCTCTCTGCCAGGCAGTGAATCTCAGCAAAGAAATATACCATTGCCTCCTGATTTTACTCTCCGCTTTCATAGTCTCTTTGCTCTTCCTGTAGGTACTTAACCAAACAGGAAATTTCTCTGCTACAGCCCTCCTTGTCCTTCTTTCTGTTGCAGTCAAGCTGTTACCTTCATCCGTACTCTGCCAGACTCAGATCATCTCTCTGCTGAGAGCAAGATCTGGTGGGGCAGGGTGGGATCAGAGCTTCCCTTGGTTGGAGATGGGCTCCTTTCCCCCGGTACCTCCGCTGAATCCCGTACTCCTGCTAGCATGGGACTGCAGTTTGGCCTTAACCCCCTCTCCTTTTCTGTCTCACATGCTGGTAACGATTTACTTGGGTTTTCTGAGGAGGAAACCTATCAGCCACCATACCTTTGAGTGCAAAACCTTTGAGTATGCCCCGAGTCTGCCATCGCAGGTTGGTCCAAGACTTGCTGGGTTGCTTTGTATTGCCCTGAAGGCAAGTGATTAGGTCACCGGCCCTTGGAATAAGGAATTGGCAGCTACTGGCATAAACTCCAGTTGAGGATGGCGTTTTAGGCTATAGTATTTCCTTGAGCACCCTCATCTCTTGCATAAATCTTTGGTTGAGGAAGTTGGGGGTAATGTCGCAGTTCATCCCTCCTCTCCTTTATGCAGGGGAAAGAGCAGAAGGAGTTGTTCAAACTGTCAGTTTATTGAAGTTGCAAATTGCAAGGTAAAATTCCATACTGTCGTTTGTGCTTCATTTCCCCGCATTTCTGGATCAAAGACTGATGTCACAACTTGGCTTCACAACTTGAGCTTAGGAAGGAGAACAGCTATAGAGGAGGCAGCTCCTGGTTAACACGCAAATATGCTTGATAGTTGGTGAAAAGGGCAAAGAAAGCATGAAAGGTAAATAGATTTACATTTAAATGAGCCGCATGCTGGAGGTTTTCCCTAATGTAAAAGTCATTCTCTAAAAACCTGTGCATGTGACAATGCAAGTGTTTCAGTCCAAACAAAATTTGTAAGATTTCAGCAGTAAAAGAAATAAAACAGAAAACACATTAATTAGGGGCATGAGTCTATGACCCCGGTTTGTGTTGGTGAGCAGCGGTCCCCAGGAGCACTTTGCACGGTGTGCAGGGATGGAGCCCAGGGCTTTGGTAGGTGATGTGGTGGTGGGAATGGGTGGCACGTGCTCACACTAGCACTCGGTGGACAAAAAAAGACAGTTACACTTACAGAGCACTTCGGTGTGCCATCTCAGCCCCCAGGTGTGAATAAGATCTTTCTAATGCAGGCAGTGGGGCAATAACCGTGGGTTTTCTTTGCCTTGTAAAAAGGGAATTACTGTTCAGTTTCACAACAGAGGCAAAGGAATGGGAGTTGTAAAAGGAAAACTGTTTCCACAAGGTGGAAAATAAAAAGGGTACATTGGCTTCCAAATCATAGGTTTCGTGCTGTCATGCCTTCCTTCCATCATTCCTCTTTTATATCACTAGGATATGGCATGGTTGATAGCCAGTTGTTTACACATTATTGATAGTTATTTAAAACTTTTGAGCTTTAGGGAGTAATTTGAACTGCTTTGGTGTCCTTTGCTGAAGTTTTTGGTTGAGTTCAGAAAACATGATGGAAGAAATAATTAAGATGAAAAAGAATCTGTACCATCCCCAGGGGAGTGAAAGTATTGAATGAAATCCACCTTGTTTGGTTTTTTTGTAGTGGTTTTGTTGCAAGTATTTGCCAGATAGATGCTGCTTCTTACTACAAATTGTCGACATGACTGTAATATACATAAAATAATATCTTTTCAAAATATTTTGAAAAAGCATAAAATAGAGCAAAACAGCACAGCTCTATTTCATTAAAGTACATATACTACTTATTAAAGTCTGATCTTCGTATCAGCATCTTTGAAACATCTTATAGTAAAGTTTTTAACATCATTCTTTCAAGCTAAGTTCTCCCAAACATTAAAAATAGGACCCTTGCTGCCTGAATATTCTGCATTGAAATTGGCTGAGCTGAAATATCTAATCACTATTATGTGTTGCTCTTATGTGAGATGTTTGTGCTTTCAAAGGTTTAACTTGTGTTCTGAAGATCAGATTATAACTTTACATGCTTGGAGGAAGATTCGCTACCATTCATCCATGTGAAAGAACAGTAGTGACTATTTTGTATTACCTAACGGAATGAAGAAAAATACTCCATGTGAAACTAAAAGCCTGATTTCATTGTTACTTCAACGGTTGTTTTGTCTCTTGTGGTTTTCTGATAACATTTAAACATATTTTCCCTGTGAAAGAAGTTTGCAAGGTTGAATACTGTCTATGTGATACCTACTATGCAGTTCTACATTTTTCACTCTGTTGTTTAAAGTAGGTCTTTTTGGGGCATAAACTATTACCTTCTCTGCACTATTGCCCGAATAGACAAGCTATAGATATTCAATGTGTTTAAGATACAGATACCCACACGTTCCAGCTGTGTTGCAGAGAAGCTCAGAAGTCAAGTGTCTTCAACCACAGAGTCTACTGGAAATGTGTTTTTTTCAAAGTTTATAATTGTATTTGTGAGAGATTGCAAGGAAATTTTAAACTCCACTTAATACAGAACAGTCATGTTCTATTTTTGCTTTCTTGCTTAGCTGTAAATTAAGGCATTATATAGAAATAGATCATTTTGATCAGCTAATGATCCCTCTCTTAATGTTTCCATAGTTTTCTTTCCTAAAGGAAAAACTTTGGTAGACTTAATATATATAGAATATGTGCACAGAAGCACCATTAAAAAAAAATATTGTTTACTGTCAGTTCCCAACTATGCTATTCAGGAAGAGTATCTTAGATTTACATCACCAGTTTCATTACTTGACGGGGGGGGGAAAGATAGGATCCCTGTTGGGTGTCCGTGTAGCTTATGCTGAGTAAATATTGACAAAGTAGTCTAAAGAGCAAACACTTTGACATTTGTAAGGTCCACTGGAAGGTCTTGTATATATTTATACAGCAAGAATGAGTACAGCATACCAATTTTCTTGAACTAGCTCCTGACATACTTCTGCATGGGCTTTCTTGTTGAGAAAGGTATGTTTAAATGTGAATGGGTCATTTGTTACACCCGTAATGAATGCCTTCAAATTGCTCTTAGTGAGTTGTTTCCAAAGGTTGCACCACCTGCTTTTATCATCTCCTCCTCTAAAATACGATACGACTCATAATGATAACTTTAAAAAAAATCTCAAATTTTCATTATTGCAACTGGGGATTTTTTTTTTGCTTTGTAGAAATTTTTGATGTTTGTTGTACTCTATATTTATAAAAGACCAAGTCTCAAAACTGTAATGAGCAAAAAATGCTTGCTTAATTTAAATTGTGAATCTGTCTGTTAAGAAATGCATTAGGGGTAGGAGAAGCATAAGACATATTAATTGACAGACAGGAACTGCTGTCTCTGAGGTTGATACAAGTAATTTATTACTTTAGAAATGAATGCCACCTCCAGAATGTGCTTCATTAATTTCAAATTTAGTTTTAATTTCAAGCTGTTGCCCCTTGAGAAGAATAAGGTGGCAAATTATGTTTGAAGAGCAGATTTTCTTCTTGCTCTGAAGAAACACTAAATTTTAACTGTTTAATTTTACAAATAAGTACACTTCTTTGGCTAAAACACTTAAGCAGAAGTATAATCAGCAGAAACTAACTTATATTTTCTTCTCTTCATAATAGCCTATGTTTCAGACGAACTAAAAGCAGCAGCACTGGTGGAAGAAGATGTGGAACCTGATGAAAATGCAGTTGATGGGGAGCCTTCAGCAAAATATGCATGTCCAGAAAAAGACTTCAGTAAGAACTGCCAAAGCTACCAAAACTCGCCAGCAGCTGAATTTTCTAGCCATGAAATGGACAGTGAGTCACACATCAGTGAGACAAGTGACCGCATGGCAGACTTCGAGAGCAGCTCTATCAAAAATGAGGAGGAGAGCAAGGAGGTTTCGATACCACTGGAAGACTCTACTGTATCTGATAGTTTAGAACAAATGAAAGCCGTGTATAACAACTTCCTCTCTAATTCCTACTGGTCCAATCTCAATTTGAACCTTCACCAGCCGATTTCAGAAAAAAACAACGGTAGCAGCAGCAGTAGCAGCAGCAGCAGTAGCAGTTGTGGAAGTGGCAGCTTTGACTGGCACCAGACTGCTATGGCCAAAACGCTGCAGCAAGTTTCTCAGAGCAGAATTCTTCCTGAACCGAGTCTTTTTAGCACAGTCCAATTGTACAGACAAAGCAGTAAGCTTTATGGCTCTATATTTACTGGAGCCAGTAAATTCCGCTGTAAAGACTGCAGTGCGGCCTATGATACTTTAGTAGAATTAACAGTGCACATGAATGAAACGGGACATTATCGAGATGACAACCATGAAACTGATAACAATAACCCCAAAAGATGGTCCAAACCTCGTAAACGTTCTTTGCTTGAAATGGAAGGGAAAGAAGATGCCCAGAAAGTATTAAAGTGTATGTACTGTGGTCATTCATTTGAATCTCTTCAGGATTTGAGTGTTCATATGATCAAAACAAAACACTACCAAAAAGTGCCTCTGAAGGAACCTGTTACACCTGTAGCAGCAAAAATCATCCCAGCTACTAGAAAGAAAGCATCACTGGAGCTTGACCTTCCAAGTTCTCCAGACTCCACAGGTGGGACACCAAAAGCAACAATCTCCGATACCAACGATGCACTTCAAAAGAATTCTAACCCTTACATTACGCCAAATAATCGCTACGGTCACCAGAACGGTGCCAGCTATGCCTGGCACTTTGAGGCGAGGAAATCTCAAATTCTGAAGTGCATGGAGTGCGGAAGTTCGCATGACACTCTGCAGGAACTCACGGCTCACATGATGGTGACGGGACATTTTATTAAAGTCACTAACTCTGCCATGAAAAAAGGGAAGCCAATTATAGAAGCCCCAGCGACACCAACAATAACGTCCTTAGTAGATGAGAAAGTCCAGTCTGTGCCGCTAGCTGCCACCACTTTTACGTCTCCTTCCAATACACCTTCTAGTGTTTCCCCTAAGTTAAATGTTGAAATAAAAAAAGAAGTAGATAAGGAAAGAGGCATTGCTGATGACAAAATGAAAGACAAAGAAAAGTCAAGTGAAGATGAGGAGAAGTATGATATCTCCTCAAAATACCATTACTTGACTGAAAATGACCTAGAAGAAAGCCCTAAGGGGGGATTAGATATACTGAAGTCTTTAGAAAACACAGTTACATCAGCTATAAACAAAGCCCAGAATGGCACGCCAAGCTGGGGTGGCTACCCCAGCATTCATGCCGCCTATCAGCTGCCAAATATGATGAAGCTGTCGTTGGGTTCATCTGGGAAGAGTACACCATTAAAACCTATGTTTGGAAACAACGAACTAGTATCACCAACTAAAAACCAGCCCTTGGTGTCTCCACCAAGCAGTCAGACCTCACCTGTGCCAAAAACAAACTTTCACGCCATGGAAGAATTGGTAAAGAAAGTCACCGAGAAGGTGGCTAAAGTGGAGGAAAAAATGAAAGAGCCCGAAGGAAAGCTTTCTCCAATGAAGCGTGCGACGCCTTCGCCATGCAGTAGTGAAGTCAGTGAACCCCTGAAGATGGAGCCCTCCAATGATGGTGGCTTTAAAAGCCAGCAGAACAGCCCAGTCCCTCAGAGAGATGGTTGCAAGGATAGTCCAACTGTAGAACCTGTGGAAAATGGGAAAGAGCCTGTTAAGTCCATTGTAAGTTCTTTAAGTAGCAGCACAGCTATCATTACTGATCACCCTCCCGAACAGCCATTTGTAAATCCGTTAAGTGCACTGCAGTCTGTCATGAATATTCACCTTGGGAAGGCAGCAAAGCCATCTTTGCCTGCTCTGGATCCAATGAGCATGCTTTTTAAAATGAGCAACAGTTTGGCAGAAAAGGCTGCAGTGGCCACCCCACCTCTACAGTCCAAAAAACCAGACCACTTAGACCGTTATTTTTATCATGTCAACAATGACCAACCCATAGATTTGACGAAAGGCAAGAGTGACAAAAGCTGCTCTTTGGGTTCAGCGCTTTTGTCATCCACATCGACATCTTCTGCATCTTCTTCATCTACAGTGACAACAGCAAAGACATCTGCAGTCGTGTCATTCATGTCAAACTCGCCGCTACGCGAGAATGCCTTGTCAGATATATCTGATATGCTGAAGAACCTGACAGAAAGTCACACATCAAAATCTTCCACACCTTCCAGCATATCTGAGAAATCTGACATTGATGGTACCACAATAGAGGAACCAGAAGAGAGTACACCAGCTCAGAAAAGGAAGGGCCGTCAGTCTAACTGGAACCCTCAGCACTTGCTCATATTGCAGGCCCAGTTTGCAGCTAGTTTACGGCAGACTTCGGAGGGGAAATACATCATGTCAGACTTGAGCCCTCAAGAAAGAATGCACATTTCCAGGTTTACGGGACTTTCAATGACCACGATTAGCCACTGGCTAGCCAATGTGAAATACCAGCTCCGAAGGACGGGGGGAACTAAGTTCCTTAAAAATTTGGACACTGGGCACCCAGTGTTCTTTTGTAATGACTGTGCTTCACAGATCAGAACTCCTTCAACTTATATCAGTCATCTTGAATCGCATCTGGGTTTCAGGTTAAGAGACTTGTCCAAACTGTCCAGCGAACAGATTAACAATCAGATAGCACAAGCAAAGTCACCATCTGAAAAACTGGTGACGTCCTCTCCAGAGGAAGATCTCGGAACTTCTTATCAGTGCAAACTTTGTAACAGGACTTTTGCGAGCAAGCATGCTGTTAAACTTCATCTTAGTAAAACACATGGGAAGTCACCAGAGGATCATCTTCTGTATGTTTCGGAGTTAGAGAAGCAGTAGCATTTGCTTTTGATTAAAATAACTGTAATTTGCTTTGAGGAAAACTGTCAAAGACGCCTTAAAGCTACTGTTTAGTTCTTGGCACATGTTCTTATTTTAACTCCAGAGTCGCTCTGGGCTGAACTGTTTTGTATAACTGTACAGTGTTTAAATAGAGGTGCATAATCAGCTGTTGTTACTGGTAAAATATGAAGGTTAAAATGCAGTGGTAAGTGTTTGGAACTTTGTGTAAATTGGATTTAGTTGCTGTGCATCCCTCTGATGCATCAAGCTGCATGCATTAACAGACAGTTTAATTAAGCATTTATAACTAATTCTGGTGCACTTTTTTCATGTGACCTAAGTGTGCTGGTATTTCTCACCCTATAATCTTTAGCCCTCTGAGTACTTTGAAGCACTTTTGCATTAATTTGGTAAAAATGTGTGGATATGGTTTTTTTAAACCCTTACCTGCTTAGTTCCGATTACTAATATGAACCTCCATTTATGCAGAGGTGTCTCACACCTTGAAATTTAAAAATATAATTTTCACATTGAAACATAGATGTATATATTGTATAGATTTCAAAATCTCTTATGGAAAATGTGATTGTGGTTAATGCCATTTTCTTTTTCTTCAGCATTTTTATCAACAGCGGGTTTTCTACCTGATAAGCCCCAGCTATAAACTGTACCTATATATAGTGTATATTTCATTTTTTAGATCTAACAGTTTTTCTTTTAACATCCAAACATTGTAAATTATATGATGAAAGATACCACAGATAGCATTTATAAAGTATTCAGAAACATTATTCTTAAAGCAAAGTATGTTTTGTTTTGTTTTGCTATACAGTACATCTATATTAATAGAGGTTCATGTTTAAATTATACATATTTATTAGTGTTGCTCTCACTTGTTTGTTTTTGTTTTGTTTTGTTTTTTTTTAAATCCGTCTGAAGAAACAGAAGCCACGGACTGCATTCCTGGCATGCATTCTAACTGTTTTGCACAACATGACTTTTAAAGGTATTTATTAGTAAAAAAAAAAAAAAAAAAATAAAAAGAGAAAATTCAAAATAAACTCAGTGCTCAAAGGGTTAAATCTATTTGAAAAACTTGTACTGTATTTCCTAAACATTGATAAAGCCTTTAAAATGTTTGTACTGTAATACTTTGCTTAAAAAGTTATGAGGCATTCTGTGATATAACCTCTTTTACTTATTTATAAGCGCTCTTGGTTGTTATTTCCTATTGTAGAATGCCTTTTTATTTCAATTGGTAACTTTCTGTTTTGTTCTGCCTAATTATTCTCCCAAGATTCCATACTGCAGCTTTATCTTTAGGCATATGAAAGGTAACCCGTGGTTACCAGCACACTAAGTGATTCTGTTCGTCTCCATTTTTGGCAGTTAATTTGCAGAAGTAACTGACAGCTGACACCATATGAGAATCTATGTATAAAATATTGGCATGTAAACAGCACAGACACTGTAATGCACTCTGTGCCCTGTTTTGTTGTTGACAATGAAGCACCATTATATGACTCTTCATATAACCTTTTTTTCTACAGCAGCATTAAAATTGTCTTTTTGCTATAATTTTGTGTTGCGTTCACAATTATGTCTGAAATGTGCTACGACTAACGAGCACATTAAAATTAAATTGTATGCTATCTGTTTATGACTGAAGCTTGAGTAGGTTTCTTCATCTGCCAGGTGCTGGCAGTCAAAAGCTGCACATAAATCACTGGAGTTTTAGTGAACTTTAGCATTTCAAGAGCAGGGTAGCACGTATTCAAAGGCTGCATTAACAGAATTTTTTTCCCCCGGAAAAGATAAATGAGCATTATAACTCCTTTTTAAACATCAGGTAAGACTGACTGTGAAGACGGGGGTTTATAAGCAACGTGTGGCAAAGCAAATAGGTGTTTTGCTGCGCTGTGGATTCAGACCCAGGCAGATGCTGCTACTCACACGCCTTCCCCCTGAAGGTATTGAGCAGAGTCTGCGAGTCGCACCCATGGGTGTTTCACGGCTTAGAGAATCCCTTCCCATCTACCCAGCGGTTTCAGATGACAGGAGTAGGGACCTGAAACTGATAACTTTAAGTTTGTGATTTTGAAGTGAGTCCTCTTCTGGCCCTGCCTGCTGTTGTACAGCGTTCACGGCAGATAGTGAGAGGGGAAAAAAAGATGAATAAACACATGCCAAGCAAACGCAAACAAGTGGGAGCATTTATATGATAATGACAGATTTTTACTGGTGTTGACAGGTCACCCCATCAAAACCACTGAAAACAGTCTGCATCTCCGAAGCACCTATATATTACTATGCACGTAAATAGTGTCTTTTGCCAGTGAGGTGAACTCGGAGTCTGGAGGTGGTGAGGTGGGAACCAAAACCACCATGGCAGAACTTCAGAATCATGTCTCAAGTAATAACTAGCATCCCAATGTCAAATGTACAGTTTCCTTTTTTTTTTTTTTTAAAGAATCCACTGTCTTCCAGAAAGCAACTAATTAAATCTTTCTTTCTGTCTGTTTTTCTGTCTGTCTTTCCATCTTTCCCTGTAACTGTAAGGGCCAGTACCATGTCTTCAAAAATGTAAGGGAGTGTTCTGTTCATTCTATAGCGAATGCTGCTAAGCAAACCTAGTGAATGGGATTAATGATTTGGACTCTGGCTTTTTTCCTCCTCTTTTGGCTCCCAGTTGTATCTGATTTTAAGGTCATTTGTGTGTCAGTGTTCATGGCCTCAGCTCAAATTCCAGCAATAAAATTGCAGCATGCCATTTTGCTGGTTGACTGGACCATCCCAGGAGCCCCCGTCGCTTAGTTAGGAGAGGCGTCCTGGCTCGCTGAAGTCTTTCATGAAGCCTCCCGGGTGGCTGTCCACGTTTTTTGCAAATAGATGATCTCAGTCTAAATGCAGCCAAACTCTTTACCTCTACAGCAGAGAATTCCTCCTTCGAAAATTATAACAGCTTAAATATAGTATTTGGTTGCAAACCAGAAATTCACACATAAGGAGACTGGCAGATTATTGCATATATTGTCAATCAATGTATTTTTAAGATGCACCATTGACTTATAATAGTAATGCTAAAAGCTCTGTACGCAATACTGTTATCTGGGACGCGGGAGGGAGTAAAAGCAAGAGACTACAGTGTCTTTTGCAGCGTTCCTTCTACTTATTCTTAAAATATAGACAAGAGGTTGATGATTGCAAACACCAAATACCACTGATGCAACTGCATCTGGTAAAATTCAGTTCCTGGGCCTGACTTACCTGGGACCGAACATGCAGCGAAGGAGACACATCAGGTAAAAATTCAGGGAGCAACCGTATCTGTTAGTGTGCACCAGAAATGACTTTCTAATACGTTTTTTAAATACGCTTGAAACTTTGCAAATGAATGGCTGGTCAGGATCTGCATATCCCAAATTTATTAAAGTTCAGCTTGCATTTCAGAACCTCCAGGACTGGCATACCAATGTGATTTCACATTATAAAGAATTTAGAGAATCAATGAACTAGAATAATGTTCTTTTCGTCCATACACTGATATGTATATTGGCACGGTAACTATTAGCGCTAACCAAATCACCAACCTAGCTATGTTAAGGTAATTTTTTCCCTATTAGACAAACAGGAAGGTATGGATGCAGGATTTTAAAATATGCATCTGATTTCTGACTTCTGCTTTGCATTTGATATTTTATTTAGAAATATGCAGATCGAGTGAGAGAGAAAACAAAATGCCTCAAGAAAGAGTTTAAAAATGAAATTGTGATGAGGTGGGAAGAGCTTTAAATCACAGGTGTATAAAGGTGACCCTGGTCTAACCCCACCCAAGTAGTGGCTTGTTGCAGCATACTGTATATCTTCCAGCCATCACATTTACGCAGTATCTTAAAATAACATTTGTGATAAATGTGCAATTTAACTAATTTATGGTGCTATGATGTGCTCAGGGCTACATGCAAGATGAAAATCTTAAATGGAGCTTGAACAGCTCACTTCACAACAAGAAATCAATATGCCAGATCTTAGAGAGCTGTTCACTGGAGTCAACATTTAGCAAAAAAAAAAAAAAAAATCAGGGAATGTGTCTTTAAGTTTTAGTGCATAAGGAATCTATAATTAACTGAAATATGACTTTTAAGCTAGTGTAAGGAACTGTTTCTGAAACTGAAATCTTTCTGGAATCTTCATTATATTTTATTTTTGTATTAAAATAGAAAGTATACTCTTGTAATTATGCAGTTGCTTTTGTGGTAAACACTATGTGCAGTTTTTTGTCTGAACCAGGGCACATTAGTGTTATCAATATGGGAATTATCTGTTGCATTTTAATATGGCTGTGTATCTTGCTATATAAAGCTAGACACAGATATGACTCTGCATTTTATGATGGCAAAAAATTCATCTATACTTCGAGATTTAAAAAAATACTGGCATGTATTGAAGGGAAAAAACCTTTAATTTTGCAAGTTCTTATTTCGGCTGCAACAGAAAAAGAAGTAACTGACGCAAGTGGAATAGAGATGCCTGGTAATAAAGCTAAATTTAATCAATAATTTTTGTACTTTAAAATACACCTCCAGAGAACCTTATATACTTCCTAGAAAAATATCAAATTATTACAATTATTTTTGCCTGCTTTGTTTGGGTAACTTTTTGTTACAAAAATATGTTGGAGCTTTGCTGGGCAGCCTGTTACCCACGCTGCTCCACGGAGCTGAAATACAGGGAACGGTCATAAAACTAGAATTTATCAAGCAAAATAGAAAAAAAAAAAAAAAAGTTTCATGATTACTCAGCTTTTAAAAAGTCACTGGATTGTCCTCTTAGCAAAGGATGAAATAGCTCTTAATACTTGACTGGACAATTACCTTTTTAGCAGTGGAAATAGAAATGTGTAACTCCCTTGGGTATTGCTAGTAAATACATGCAATCTCCAGCAAAAAAACGCAAAAAAACCAGTAAATTCTCTTCTCCTGGGACTTTGTGCCAAGATGTGCCTTCCAGCCCTTGGTTGACCTGCTGTAGGTAAATGAGAGAACAAGAAATAATTATCGTACTGCCATCTCGGAATATGAAAGCGGCTCTGTTGTTCGGGGTGTGGTAGCAGTGAATTTTGTTGAGTTTTCAGTAATTATCCAAGAATAATGAAAAGCTTGTATATGTTTAAGACTATGATACTATAGCCCTCATTGAAGAGTATTTGCATAAGAAGTCAATTTTTTACCAGTGAAGGAAGAAAGAATCAGGGTCATTTATGGAAGGGAGCAGAATTATGTATTAACGCATCATTATACGTTTCTGAAAGCGTTGGAACAATCCGTGAGGTTACAATCTGTTTTCAGGCCTTGGTTTGGGGCAATAATTTTAACTAAATGTTCAGCATGGAAAAGATGACTAAGTTTTACTAATACATTGCTCGTGCTGTATTCATTATCTAGTAAGGACACAAGTACAGTGGTGGTGTGACATAAATTCATTTTTTACATGTAAAAACAATCTCCGTGTACATTTAGTATCCAGTTTATGTGTTAGGGAAGTATTTGGTTGGTTGGTTTGTTTTTCAGCAGTATATTGCGACATTTACTTGGGACACATTAACTTCTCAGCAGCTGTTGCTTGGTTCACTTCGCCTTATTTATAGCTGGAAATGGCCTTCTGGTTAAATAATCTTTTAAGAGAATTAAAATCAGATAGACTTTTTGGGATGGATGGGTATGTCCGGACCAGTCACCAAATTCGTATCTATAACCTTTATTGAAATGAAAGTATGCAATTGGAAATCATACTTACTTATATACCACTGTGCCTGTCTTTCATTGTAGGAGTGTCTAGAAAGTAAAATTAAAATTCACAACCTAAGGCAGCTATGCCAAAAAAGAAATTTTTAAGTAATAATATAAAAAGACACTTTCTGTATATCATGGTTTTAAGATTCCTAGCATGTTTCGAGAAATAAAAAAGGTTGTTGTAGAGGAAGAAAAAGAAGTAAAAAATGGCGGTGCCAGTCGTGGCCCCGTTTCCCGGCTGGGGCGGGTGCTGGAGCTCTTCACGTCTGATATGATGTCTTCTATACCTCACCTGAAATGATTATGTCACCCTCATGTCCCCCGCTGGGTTTTCCTATTGTCACATGAGGGTGAGGATGTGTATTTCTTCCTTGATACATTTAAACTCTGCAAGTGGTATAGTGGAGTTTGTAACCAAATAGCGAGCTAATTTTCTGATTTCTTACCTCTTGATGCCTGAATTAAGGACTTTGGTCACAAGGGAAATGAATTTCAAATGATTTGGCACTGTGGAAAAGCCTATATTAGACCTGTCAGCCCCATTCCACTCCCTGTGGAGAAGATAGTGTCCATCTTTTTTTTCTTTTTTTTCTTAATATCAAAAATGTAAATGGAAAGAGGGTAACTTTTAAACTTCAGTATAAATTAACAATGAAAAATACTTCTTTATTAAGCTTCAACATATCACATTCATTCTTGCATGGTAGGAAACTGGGGACATGTTTATAGCCATCATAATTGTGAGTTAGTGACCTTTCTAGCCAAGTGAAATGAAATTACTGGAAAATGGAATTCTTTTTAATTGGTGCATTTGTAGGTGGTGGGGAAAGGAAGGGGATTTGCTAAAGCGTGTGCATGATATGAAACCTGTGAGGAAGGCTAAGAAAAGCCTGAAGCCCGTGCTGAGACGTAAACCTGTGCAGAGAAGGAGAATGAGGTAGGTGTGTCAGGAAGCGGAGTCATATTCTCGGCTTTTTTTTTTCTAAACTGGAGGTACAGTCACTGCAGTTACGCCTCAATGACCATGAAACCGAGTCGGCAGAAGCTGAAGGACTCCGCTCCTGAAAGCCTCATCAGGACTTGTCATCGCTCTAATGAATATCATTTAAATTGCTTTGTATATTGGTGGAGTTTGGATGTCGATTTAATTTGTGCATGTGTTTGAGTTCTTCTGCTTGGCTAGGCTAACAGAGAGCAACAGCCTAATGAAAAGTGAGTTGGTGACAGCGTGATGAGCCCCAACCCAATCAAATGTGTTTGAAGGGCTGTTTTGACAGGGATCTTAAAAGTAGATCTAGGAAAGAGGAGTAGTGCTTCAGTTCAGTACAATTGTTTCAGGCTAAGATTACTGCGTTTTGTACCTCTGAACGGCTGAAAATTTTCTGTGTGCGCTCTGGCTTGTGCTAAAACATGAATTCATCACAGACTTGTGTTCAGAGGAGTTCAGAAGAATGGCCTCCCCCTACTAAAAGTCTCTGGAAATTATTGGAGTTAAAGCACCACTTTAAAAAAATCATTATTGGGGTACACCAGTAATTGGGAAGCAAGAAATGGCTTAGCCAGGGGTTACAGCGTGCATCTCCATCTCTAATGCTGTTTTGCACAGGGCAAATAGGAAGAACAGCAGCAGCAGATTAACACTGGAGGGCAGGGGCCGGCTGGTCAGGGCCAGCCGTGGACTTCTCCGCATTAATTCCCATTTACTGTGCCGGGAAGTTAAGCATGCAATGTCGCAGAGCTGCAGAGAAGGGCAGAGCAGGTGGAGAAATTCTGCAAAATTTATTTCAGTGCTCTCCAGGCATTGGGGATAGTTTGGGGACAAGAAAAACAGACAGCAGGGATTCGTACTACCTGCGGGGAGGGAGGCAGGTGGGACTGAGGAAGTCCTTCTCTCCTGAAGGCTGTGGCTGTGCGGTACGGAGAGAGGAGGCTCCCCGGAGGGCACAGCATGGCTGATGCAACCAGGGCTTGCCCTCAGCACAGCAGGGAAGCCTAATCTTCAAGGTGGCTGGGACACTGCTCTCAGCACACCATAAACTTACTGGGTTATCATAGACATGGTCTCCCAGGGTAGAACAGCCACATCAACCCTATAAATTATACTAATTCTTCCAATCTCTAATAAAATGTTCACTTTTTGCACCTTATATGTGCAGTTGGAATATGAAAGAAAAATATGGTCTTGATTTTTATTTGTCACCGTGAAGACAAATTAATTTCTAAAACAAAGCTGCTGTCAGAAAGGGGAAATAGAGACTAGCGCTTCGTCATCTCTGAAGCCTACAGAGCACTCCTACACAGTAGCCTGTACTTCACAGTGCTTCAAAATGGACACCAGGAGCCTAAGAATTAAAAAAAAAAAATGCAATTTTAAAATTTCACGTGAAAACCCGACAACAACAAGGACCCTGGCAGGGAAATTGGGTTACAAGAAAAATCTACAGTCTGAGTACTCTTATCTAAGAGATGATTAATACAGCAGATAAATTGTTCGGCAATGGTTCATGCAAACAGACCCTCTATAATTCTGCCAAAGTCAGTGAGATCAATGTGCTCTGCTGAATGATTGTGGCACTGACCACTCAAAAGAAAGCACCTTAGGGCAGCTGTAACTTAGGCTGATTTCATACCCCCCATGATTTCAAAATATATGAGATTCTCCAGCTCCCTCTGAACCAAGTCCATGTATAACCCTCAGGAGATGCTTGCTCCTGTTTTGGGGGTGAACAAGGCCCTTTCCTTCTGCATTGGCCCAGATTTTCTAAATGCCATATGCTTCTTTTTTATGTGATACATGTTTTAATACAACCGTCACCCCCAGACAGACTAGTTACCATCAATAATTTGAATGACAGGGCTTCAGTTTGCCTCTTAATTTCAACATACGATTTGGGCAAGGTGTGAGAACACCCAAAAAACAAAAGAAAAAAAGGAAATATGCGACACAAAATGTATGCAAGCCTGCAGCAAGAAGCTATTAGATTAAAAAAAAAGTAGCACAATGAAATTCAGGGCGTGTGTTTGAGTATTTAATGTTAAAAATATAAATTAGGTATTGAAGAAGCACAAAGCACCCACTTGTACTTTAACAGGGCTTTTATTAAAGGCACTAGAAGAGATTCCAAGGAGGGAGAGATCAAAACAGCAGTCTCATCAGCTATGGTATATTAGCAGCTTCTCAGGAAGCACTGAACAGCAGGCAAAACCACACCAACCCACAGGTGCAGGCACATTATACTGTAAACAGTTCTGATCCCATAGAAACACTCTGGGCACATGTAATACTCCCTCTTAGCCTTGCTCCTGCACTCTGAAAGCTGCTTTAACCCCTCTTCTGCTGGACGCAGACCGTAGCTTGGCACGCTCCTCTCTGTAAGCAGTGTGCTCTGCAAACACGTTTTCCTCCTTTCCCTCCTCCCAAACCCTTGCTATAGGCCACTTGCTGTGTTTTCTTGCTAGCCTGTTCAGACTTCTCTTAAGAGGTTGTTGTATGGGGGATGATGAATGCCACAAACCCATCAGAGACCCCCAGCGCCAGACCACTGAAGTTTCTGACCGACCTGTCCCCTCTGCTCTACAGGGCTGTTCCCCGGGTGGAAACACTCTGCTGGGCGCCTGTGCTGCCCTGCAAATAACAGGGAAGATCTGGTGGCCAAGTGGGGATTTTCTGAAGCCGGTCAGACACGCAGCAACATAACCAAGTACCTAGAAATGAAATACTCTAGAGAGTAGCTGAAGCATCTGTGATATCACTCTTGGCTAACAGAGCCCAGATAGGTGCTGCCTGCCATCTGCTCAGCATCCCAGCTGCAAGCCCTCTCCTGGAGCTGGAGACCACAGCATCCCAGCTTGCAGCCCAGCAGCCAGAGATCTCCCTTCCGTTCACACTTTGCCCTATTCTAGAGAAGGCTTTCCTGTGGGCTGAGCTGCTCCCTGGCTCTCGGATTGTTTTATTTCTGAACCCAGGTAGTCCATGTTCCCCAGCGTAACTCAGACCAGACCCCGTGAGCCCTTCTGCCCACTGGGGAGCTCCAGAGCTCAGCCCACCACATCTCACCTGCAGGTCATCAGCAGCCAGGGAGCTTGGCACTCCCTAGTTGTCAAAAATTTATGTGCTTACTGAGTTAAACAGGAACTCAGAGGTTGTTTGGAGAGCATCACAGTGTGGTAGGCAGGTAATGTGCCTAATGTCACCAGCTTCTGGAGTTCCCTGCTGGTTACTCCTTGTTGGACTTCAGTGAAGAATCCAAGTCCTGTGAGTTGCTGCCTGTGAGAAGTTAGACTCACTGACCTGTCAAGAAGTCTTACGCTCATTTTAACATTCAGCCTGAGATAAAGGCTCGATGTATTATTGTCTTTCTTTTAATTATAGGCTATTTTACTCACTCCCCTGTAACTTCAGCTAACATCTGTTTAACAGTGAGTACAGTTTTGGTTTTTTTTTTTTCCCCACACAGTTTTCTGTTGGTCTGTTTTGTTTATTGAAATTGCTTTGCTTTTTTGAGATGTGGAGAGAAAAAATGAGTTTTTAATAGAATTTTAAAACAGCTCAGCTGTGCTTTCTTGTATTTTTAAGTTATACAATAAGACTGTCTATACAACAACTCACAAAAGAAGAAGCTTTTTCATTGTTTGCTGTTGCTTTGTTGCTGTTAAGGCAAAGTAGTTGGTTGATGTGGCAAGCAGGTGGCATGACACTAAGTATACGTGACAGTATGTATGTAATACCATTTTCTTTAAGGAAGCTTGTACGCTATTTCTCATTGTTGAGCTAAAGGTCAGGGTGTCAGGTGACTTCTGCAGCAAGAAACAATTCTCCAAGCTGCAAAACTTCTGCTGAAGTTGGTGACATTAAGAAAGATGGAGGCAAATTGGAGAGAATCCAGAAGAGATCAACAAGAATGATTAGAGGTTTTGCAAACATGACCTATGAGGAAAAGTTAAAAGAATTGGATTTGTTTAGTCTAGAAACAAGAAGCCTGAGTAGGGACATAACAGTCTTTAGCTGTGTTTAAGAAAAAAAAAAAAAAAGTTGTTATAGAATGGGTGCTTATCAAATGTTCTACATGTCTACCAAGGGCAGGACAAAAGTTAATCAGTTCAACTTGCAGCAAGGGGCATGGGGATTGGATTATTGAGGGGGACACAACTCTAACTACAAGTTAAGCATGGAGCGGCTTGCAGAGGAGGGGTGCAGTCACCATTACTGTACCTCGTGATGAACTGACGTGGGTGCTCTTGACCTACTTGTGCTGCAGAATAACCAGAAGTTGAACTTTGAGGGTTCCCGTAACCTACAATCCTTCTTGAACATCTCAGGTACATGTGACTATTGCAGAAAGTACATTTCTTTTCTGTAAAGTTGCGTCGGCTTTCCTGCCGTATATTCGTAATGACTATTTCATTTTAACTATTTTGATGGAGCTTTCATCTCGCTTCTGTCAACAGTTCTGTTCATCAGGTTTTTCTCATGCTGCACAGGAAGAAAGCCTGGCTTGCTCTCTTTTAGCAGAGGGAGGGACATACGTGGCTTAACATCCTTATTGCCTTTGCTAACCATTTTTGACAGGCGGTGAATGGCCTTGCATTTTGCCATTTTACACTGTGACTGCCTTCTGTGCTCAGGTGAGGTTGCACTCCCGTAACACTGGTAGGTAGAGTTACTTTAGACACAGCTTCATTTTTTTGCTGGCAGAGGCGTTAAGTTTTCTACATCAATCATATGACTGAGTCACTTGCAACTGGAAAAAGGGACCCTTCACTCTTTTTCACTAATAGTACAAACCTTTTCAGTGTTTCAGTGCAGACTTTGGGTTTCTCAAACGAGCTCCCTCATTTACACTCGTAATACGCACATTGTGCAGATAACAGACAGCACCATTTAACCCTATAATATGTAGTACAACATATCCTGCAGTACAGCTGGAGTCCTAGTTACTCCTCAGGGAAGCCTATTATAGCAGCACAATCCCATGTATCAGTAATAAAGTGTTTCAGAGACTCACAGGAATGTTAATAAGTTTGAGATAAATACAGCATGTTAACATTTGGGCCCCATTACTAAATTTTACTTTAATTTAGTCCTCACCGCTCTATTTTCAGCCAGGGCTCACAGTTTCATAGGGCTTCTCCAAGAACAGACAGAGAGCAGGATTTAAGTGCTGAAACAACTGCTTAAGGCTGTCCAAGAAGTCCTGAGGCCTCCAGAATATCTGCAGGGAATGGACATACAGGACGCAGGACCCATGGGAGGTCCCTGCCCCACTGGGGAGCAGCTGAAGACCAGGTGAGGCACTGCCACCTTTCAGGCGGCTCGGCCAGTGGCAGGGCACACTGCAGATACAGCATCTAATGCCTTTGCACGCAGGGTGCCTCTAGCACTGAATTTTTGCCTTGATCCTTGGTGGACAATATATTCCAGTTGTTACACTTGACTTAAGGCTCATTCTGTAAGGAAATACCTCCATCTGCTTCTCATACAAATTTTTAGAACATTTAGGATGTTCTGCTTTTAACAAGCCTTGGCCAGAGAACTTAAGAATAGTTTGTGGTGTGTCTAAAAATTAGGAGGACTGTCTTGGTCTTTCGTGTTGGTGGTTTTTTTGTGTGTGTTTTTTTGTTTTTTTTTTTAACGTGTAGGCTTTTTTTTTAATATCCTTAGATATTCTATCTCTTCTTTGTCCCCTTCAGTAAAGGGCCCACATAGGACACCCTCTGCAGAGAGTGCAGAGCTAGACCCAAACATGTATTCAACAGCATCAAGAAATGGTTACGTACAGTCACCTTTTAATCACAGGCAAAGTGAGGAGCCAAAAGACCACGTAGGTGCTCTGTGAGGAAGGGAAAGGCTAAGGAACGGGGAAGGAGAAAGATTTGCTTAGCGGAGTAAGTCCAGGCAATGGAGAAGACTGTACAGGCTCTGGCAGGGAAGGAATGGGGTCAATTGCTAGAAAACATTGCTTTTAACATGGCTAACATTGGAGCAGTTAACAGGGGAAATGAAACTATTGAAATAATGATTTTATTTTTCCTTTCCAAGCTGAAGAATTAAAATTACAGCTAAAGGCTAAAACTCATTATTTGAGTTACTAAATGTCATTCAAAGATTGGTTATTGCTCAAAGACTGATGCCACTGTATACCAACTATATTTGATTCTATGTACTGTAACTTTGGGTCTTGTGCTGTGCCCACAACCATCCTACATAAGAAATGATGGCTTTGCCAGAGATAAGGTCCTTTGAAAGGACAGCGTGGAAGGGCAAAGATGACAGAATATAGTTTGATGTATTGCAATGAAAAATGGGATGAGATGCTACCTTCTTGCAAGTTATTATTCCTAAGATTTAGCCAAGGTTGTCCTGTGGTGTAAATTGGTCTTGTGTTGGGGCAGAACCTGCGGCTTATGGACTTCCTTCAGCTGCAGATCTGCCACTGTTGGGGTCCTTCTTGTTCTGCTTACCTGCTTCCCCGCCTATGTGTGCAGTAACCCATACCCTTGTACTGATCCACATCCCTAGTCATGTGTCTTCATACATTTCTAGATGTGTTTTATAAAACCACAAGTAGTTATGTTTTTCTAAAGAGATACGGTGTTCAAACATTAAAAAGTGCAACACCACATAATAGGGGTTACAGGAAATTAAATTTATTCAGTTCCATTCTCTTGGGTGTATTACATATCATGACCCTCCTGCCACTAACAAACCTAGTGTTAAATCCATCAAAACTGATCTATGTTTAGCTATTCATTTTATGTATATTAATTTGAACAGAACATTTATTGGGTTTAAATTTTATTTTCAGTGGTGGAATGTATGTTCCAAATGCAAGCACAGGCGATTTGCTAGGATTTAGTTAGGAGGAATGTGGAATGTTAGTTTACAAAGATAATAACGGAGCCGTTAAAGCCAACAACCCCTTTTAAAGCAAACATACCATTAAAATATAGGAACAGTTTATAGTGTAAATAAAATTGAGGATATGGATTATTTAAAGATAAAAATTTTAGGGGTAGCTATGAGAAAGTTGAATAAAAATGTATTTAATTGCGTCACTTTAGGAAAAAAGTGAACTTCAAAAATGCAAATAAAGGATGATAGTTTATGGGAGGGGGGAGACAGCTACACAGAGTGGTGTTAGAAATACATTTTACTTATGGAGATGTATCGTAGTGATTTGACTTTTATTTTCTAATCTGAATCAGATTTCAGGGAAAAAAAAATTGTGCCTAAACTCGTAAGTGGCAGAATTTATCTTGCTTGTGAATCCATACAGTGGAAAGGGAAGCAAGACATTTGCTTCTAGATCATTCTCCTTGTCTGAATGACAGATACAATAATTCCCTCTATTAGCCAGATCCATTGTCTTTATTTTGCACAGAAGTACTGTATTGCTGAGGTAGACTTCCACTGCTATGCATATTTTAAGGGTTATTTGGCAACACAAGTAAAGCTAAAAGTAGCCTCTTAATCTAATTAATTGACATTTCTGAATCTTGCTTTCACAACAACACATGGTTTCATGTTCTGGGTTTTAGCACTTGTCAAGCTTTTTTGGAGAATGTTTTGGTCAGAATGACAAGATAATTTGTGACTGAGGCTCCAAGCTAGAGAAGTGTTTAAGGCTATAATGATTTATTATCATCACAGAATAACAAAATTTACAAAGCGTTTCATCAGAATTTTTGAAATAAGTTTGCCACCGTGGTAGAAGCACGCAGGGAGGGGGGTTGTCTTCCTACACAAATGCCAGTGTGACTTATTTGTAATAATTACAATGTTAGATTTATTTTGGAGCTTTTCTTGACAGACTTGCAGCACGGTTAGAAAGACAAGAGGTGAGAGATTTGTAACAACCAAGAAGGTAAAACTCTGCCTTTTTTTAAACAAATACTCTGTGACCAAAATGAAAATAATTAATATGTGCTTCATGCAATAAATAATATATACATAGCCACATTAAACTCTCAATGTTAACGTCTTGGCAGGAGAGACTGGAAATAGTCACACTGTAAAAAGTTTAAAACAGTGAATGTCTGTGCTTTTGATGTTCAAAAATGCATACAAAACTATTCTCTTAAAGGACAAAATAGGTGATATTACTGAGTGACAGCACGTTAATGGGCTGGCATTTCTGGACTTTCAGGCAACTGCTATAAAAAGAAATAATGTAACAACACTAATTTTGACTTCATCTTGATTCTCTGCTGAGCGAGCTAAGGATGCCAGACTTTCTGAGACAAAATGTCTGACTCCGAATGTGAGGCATTTCCACTTATTCTCTGTGTTTCTATAATTTACTTATTATGTAATTAAATACCTTGAAACCCTAGGCATTGCTTAGTTTAGACAAAGTTGTGACAGTTATTTGACTTCAGAGGCCAGGAATAGAAGCCACTTCTCCAATGCCCTAAAGTGATTTTGAGGCTGTTTTGTTAGACTATCAAGTGCGTACCTTTCCAGAGCAATCTTTTTTTAAAGATGCAGTCATAGCTCATCGAGGGATGAGGTGAGGAGTTAACACGTTTGGCAGCAGTGGCGTATGCAACGTTGTTTAGGAATAACAAAGATAATATCATACATCCGCAGCGAGCCCTTTGTCTCAAAGGATCACAAAGTTGTTTCTTGTAGAAATTAGCTTTAATTATTGTGCGTATTTGTAAGGCACTAGCACTGTAGTATCTATGTGCCCTTTCCAACAGCTAGTACGCGGTGAACTCATGGCAGGCAACTTTCGAGCTGGCACAGGGAGTGACCCCTTGTGTTCCAGGCATTATTTTTTCCCCTTTCAGAGAACTAGCCAGGCACTTGCATTTAGTGAGTTGGAATGTAAAAAGATGTGTCTTGCATCTCCTACGAGAGCTTGCCAGATTCAGGCTCTGATGGATTTCTGGCAAGAGTCAGTTCCGGAGCTGAGGACCCACCACAGAGAATATCTATTTATTTAAGCTATTTATAGCATTTCTAAAGAACTCCTCACTGTATTATCTCAGCATGTCACAGAAATTAAAGGTACACCATGAATTAAAGGTATACCACCAGCACCCAGAGTTGCCTGCCAGGAGGCCCTGCAGGGCTTCCAGAGGGAGTCCATACCAGGAGCAGAGCATGGTGGTCGTGGCTGGGGACAGGCAAAGGTACAGTGTTTAACTGTACGTGTGCTGATAGCCACATGGGGCTGTGTCAGGTCCAAGTGTAGAAGGCAGATGGGTCTGTTCTCCACCAGCCAACGTTTCTGTGTGGTTCAACAGTCAGTTCAAAATGGAGCTTATTGTCATAGCAGAGCCTATTAATTACACATATGTTAAGCACTGAATTCCATTCTGGATAGATGATGAATGGATGCAGTCTTCTAGTGGATGAGTGAGGATGAGAGACCGAAGCTGGCAACGTTGCTGCAGGCAGCAGAAAGAAAATTGTCGTAGGTGGTGCCCTACTGAACTGCCCTTTAAATTTGGCTGTGTGTTGCTTGTTGCTGCCGAGTGGTAGTTTCTTGCTTGGGTAGGGAGACCTTGTTTACGCCTAATCTTGAGTTCTACCACAAACAGAGAAAATAACATGCCTGCATCCAGGCTCAACAAGAAGCAAATAGGTAACTGAAAGCCCTTCATCTTGCAGTCTGTAGGCGTTGCAGTCATGCTATATGTATCTTAAGGAGGATTCCTATAGATACTGAAAGATACGCTGGTTAACATGGGGTCTGTTGCACTTCTCAAGTGGGAAACCTTCCACAGCCACAGTGCTATTAAATTATTTAGCAGTAGTTACCTCTTACAAAGCAGTCTCCTACTTCTTTTTCTGCTACCGGTGAAGTCAGCAGTATGTTCTGATTAAGATGTGAAAGCAGTTGATTGGTGTGTGGATCAGCAAGCTTGTTTAGATTCTGTTCATTGTCACAGGGAGGCAATCGCACCTCACCCCTTCCCCTCTGCACCCCAAATCAGTTAATGCAATGACCAGAAGTGAAGCTGGGGCTCTCTATGTTGGAGCAGTAATGTAATTGCTAGAGTTGGCATTGAACTACCTTCCCAATGATTTTTCCCAGAAAGGAAGTTCAGAGACTAGGTCATAATTGGTAGACTCATTAGTATTAAATTATGTGGGTTTTATTAGGGGCCAGACATTCACTTGTTTAAATGTAGCTGGCATTTTAATGTCTCTCTAAGGGAATGTAATATGTACTGCATAGGCAATACATACTGACTTTTATTGGTACAGACCAAACTCACAGGTGACTGGGGCACCTGCTTGTGTCTATGTTTAAGGCTTGTGCAGTGGGTTAGTTCTGCAGTTAAGAAGCAGAATGGGAGAAATGAGAGAACACCCTTCTTCCTTTTTTTTTTCCCCCCTCTCTTCTTCCTTGCTTTTGTCTGCAAAAGATTGAGAGCCTCTTGCAGGAAGCAATTCTTTTTGCATGTATCTTCCCAGGTAAGGAGAACAATAATAACTATTTATAGGGGATATACTATGATGATATTAAAGTCAGATGTCACTTCAGATTGACCATGTCCCTCAGGATACAGCTGCTTCATATCCCCATGAAACAACTGCAGCAAGGTAGAACACTGTGGCTATCTGTCAACATTGCATGAAGCATACAATAGGAACAAAGAAATATGCATTTAATGGAATTTGAGGGCAGTGTAAGATCTCAAACAATTATTATATGTTTTAACATAAGCACTGACTTCCTATACCAAAAAAAGCCTTTTGTACCCCACATCCTTTGCAAAATGTGTGTGTTCTTAATACATGCTAAATATGAGTAAATTATCCAGTGACACCTGTTGTTTTTATTAAGATACAGTGATTAGGAATAAATAAAACCTTTGCCAATGACTGATCTGTTTTTCTTTCCAAGGTTTTATTGGTACTTTTTCTGAGGCTTTCTATATGTCCATTTGGCTTAACATTGGGTATTTTACAATGAATCGAAATTCCCCTTTCTTCAGGCAACTTATTTATCTGTTCAAAATCTTGGAGCATTTGACAGTGCGTATTTAAATTCAAGAAAAAAACAGAGGTGGAAATAAACAGGCTGCTCCATAGGGGGTTCCCAGAAATTGAAAGATATGTTGTGCACCTTAGACTGATCCAATCACACTTGGATTAGCTGGAGAATTGCTGTGTGGTTAACTAACTTGCCGGGTGATATGAGAAAGCAGTCTCTCAGAGTGTAATTAAATGATAAGTTCACATTCAAGGGACAATTGTAAGTTACTGAGACTGTCATATACAATGCCAAAAATAGGCTGTCTCATGATGAATACCCTTATTAACAGCTACACTGCTCTGTGTTCATACTATATGGCTGGGGAATTTGACAGGACTTGGTCCTGTTTGTTAAAGATCTCCCAACAGGTTTTTATACGAGATTCATACAAAAGATGACTAAATCTGAAAAGCAAATAGGCTACATACTTTTAGCCCATGCTGATGTGGCTCTTAATCATGTGTTAATAGTCAAATCTGATGTGGATTCACACCTTTATTTGATGTAATAAAAACTATTTGTTAACTAAATACAAAGATAAGAACTTTGCTATTACCAGGAGAAAGTGTCTGAGAATAATTTGTGTTCATCACAAATATCTTTTAAGGAGTGGATTAGTGGCTTTGAAAGATGACCTCTACCATTTTTAAGTATTGTTGTGGGAACTGTTGGTGGGGATTATCTGTCTTTCAATTTTATAATACACCTGTTGTGACTTTTCCTCTGATTTCATGCTCTGTCAGTAAAAACACCCTAGTTCAGCCAGTCCTTCTAGTCACTGCAAGAAGAAGTGAGCCTTCCAGCAGGACTAGGAGGTGCTCCGTGAATTGGGGATGGGGGAAACGATGCCCTGCTCCAGGCTCGGGGAGGGTGAGGTGGTCCCTTGGGCAGCACAGGCTGTTTGTGCCCAGGACATGAATCTCTAACTTCCTTGATGATCGTCTCCAAAGCAAAACCTCTCTGTGTTGTCCTCATGGCAAGATGTTCCAAGCAATGAACTAGCTGTGGTGCAAGCCACTAGTTTCCAGGTAGATTTACATTGACTGTATTGCAGCCTTGTTCGTTTAAATAACCAGAACCCTATCTGTTCAAATAAAGCCATATCAGACTTTCTGAGTGTTCCAAATAGTGCTAATGTTGAAGTTAATATTGCAGTAGGCTCTCATGTGAAGTCTATGGGAGCAGCTGAAAAGCTTGATTTGGATGCTTCCGTGGTGTTTGGATCAACCACAGCAATTTAATAGTGAAAGAATAACTTCTGTGTTCTTTTCTTTCCAAGTACTTTTCATATATTGTGTAGTGGGCATTCAGGCCCGCGGTGGGCAGGCCTGAGGGCTGCTAGTGACTTGATGCTGCAGAAGGCTTCACACCTGCCAGCTTTGCTTTTGTTTTTTTTTTTTTTCTTTGCAAAAACCTGAGGTAAATCATCTGTTGTTCTTGTTCCTTAGGTAGATTTCTTTCCCTGCCAAATGGCCGCAGATGGGGGCTGCAAGCCATGGATGAACTGAGAGGGGCTGCGTGATCTTCCCTGGGTGTGGGGGAAGCCATTTGATGTGTCCGGGTCCTGGTAGTGCCCGGGCTCTCTGCAGGGCTCATGGCCGGTGTGAGGCAGGGCTGATAGTCCCCACACTGCCTCAGCACTGAGGAGCCCCCTCTGCAGTGAGAGGGTCCTAAGGTGTCCCCGCCATGGCACAAGGGCCTCCTAAAAGGCCGGCTGGTGGCTGGCTGCCTGCAGGCCACATCTGCAGGCTTCAGCACAATTCCCGCCGCTTTGTTTTAGGCACGTGCATCACACTTCCCGAGTCCAAGATATCAGAGAGAGCTTTAAATTAGCTTTCCTTTTAATAAAAATGAGAGCATGTATCCACTTCTGCTGAATGTGCATCTCCTGTGTGGAGTGGAGCTGCTGGAGGGTCCTAAGCTTGCTTATTTGTATTTAACATCTAGGAAGGAGCGTGTGAGGCTGAGGCAGAGCAGCTGGCACTGCTACAGGTTTCCTTCATTCCTGGTAAGTGGAATTTTATTGTTTTCCAGGCTTATAAAAAGCTCTCAAGGAGTCTCTTGGACTCCACAGGTTGCAGCGTCCCTGGCAGATGCCCCTGTGTGCTGTGGCCGAGGGCTTTGAGAGGTGCTGTGGGGTGGCACTGGTGTCTGCATTTCACTCTGCTGAGGGCCTTCATGTGGTGGAAGGTGGCACAGTGTGCGACTATGCTTAATGTACCAGCAGGAGTGTCCCCAAGCTGTGCAATTGCCCTGTAGCACTGAGTCTACCTCATGGAGCAGCTCCCTTGCTGGAGGAGAAGGGCTGTTTGCCCTGTCTGAGCTTGCTGAAATGGTGGCCCCAGACCCCTGGGCTTGTGCTAAGGAGAAGGACAGGTATCAACAAGCAGAAATAGTAGGGATGGAAAGAAACAGCTTATTTTCTGATAGATGGAGTGTAGCAAGCTTTATGCGTGCGTGGGAAAGGACGTTTATAGAGCTTCCCACTCCACAGAGCCCCTTTCCCTGGGGCTGAGATCCAGTGCGTGTGTTCTCGGAGCTTCAGAGCTGCAGAGTGCCGTTGTGCTGTGCTGCCAGTCCAGAGGGTCTGCAGCCACGCAGAGTGGGGAGCGGATCAGCTGGAATTCAGTTAAAAGACTAAGGAAATATGCAGAGCAGGCTGTAGGAATGTTAATAGTTTTGTCTGCATGGTTTATTAAAATTTGCATCATTTTCCATCTTATCTGAAAAATAGTACTACCAGCTGCACAAATACCATGGCATTCACTCAGTGCTGACTCACTCGAGGAATAGTGCGGACCCTGCAGAATCAGCAAAAGCATCATTTGCAGCAATATAAAGCTCGGGTTCTGTAAACTGCTGTCTACAGACCCTTCCTGGAACAACTTCTGGGATGGGAGTGAGGGAAAGTCTCTCAGATTTATTTAAGATCTCTGCTTATACTCCAATTCTACCTGCTTGCAGGACTTTTTCCTTGCAAAGTGCCTCTGCTGAGGATTATGACATTTACATGCCAATGGCTCGTGTTGGTATAAGGACGATAATTATATTTACTTTCTTGTTGGGTCTGGGTCAAGCTGATGATGTTCCAGGGCTACAAAAACCATAGGTAGGAGGATTTCTGAATGTAAGACCTCCCTCTGCACTTAAACTCTTAATAAAGGAATTGCTTGGAGTTTGGACTACTGCATCAGGAGTTAAATTACTTGTATTTCTCACTGTCAAATAGCTGGGAAAAGGTAAGGGGCGGGGGGGAGGGGGGAGATAAAGCTGAAAATCTCAAACCTTCCTAGGAGATTTGGGCAGCCTAATTACACTGAAATTTGACTGAAATATAGCTAGGTTGCTGTGTGTAGAATGAACCTGATTTTGCACTTCTCTTAAAATATATGAAAGCATGGGGAAAGAGGATGTAAAACTGTATTTGAAAAAATGCTTTCAGTGTCATTTATATGACGTAAATCCAAGGTGCTAGTGTATTTTTTCATTTTGCATTTCTAGGTCACGTGTCTCTCAGATGATTGATAGATGAAGATATTCTTCGAGTTCTACTTTTTGGAACAACTTGCTGCATTACTAGGGGTAAGGAATTGCCATACTTCAGAAAATTGAGAGCTGTTGGCTTGAAAAACATACACAAAGAAGTTTATGCTTTTCTACAGGCTTTCTATTTTGAACATGCTCAGTGGCAATAAATTTGTATTGCCATCTTTTACATGCATGTAGGTTTTGCAAGCCAGCAGGAAGTTATTAATCTATCGCTTACTATTAAGATGACAGTGATGTTTAGATCCAGAACTCAAGTAGAATGCGCATCACAATTGGATGCTGCTGGATAACAGTCCCAGAAGCTTCTTTATGATATGTGATGGATCTATAAGACAATTGTTTCAGGGCACTTGTGTATATTGTTAATATGATGCATGATGACGTGACCAATTATAGTAAGCTAATGTTCAAACAGCATGTCACAACCTGTGTATCAATGTATTAGATCTCTTCTCTCAACAAACAAATGAAACTGAGCAAGATGGGATGAAGAGTCATTGACCTCATAAAAGGTCAAAATCCTTTTATACTGACCTTGGTACTACAACATAATTATTAGAACAGTATTTAAATCTGTGAAGAGAATTAGCTTTAATCTTGAAATGTGTGATTTGATTTGCCAGAAAAAAGCTTGTCCTAAATTTCCAGAGGTGGAAAAATTAATCCATGGCAGAAGTTGTGGTGCTAGAAGTGCTCCCAAATTCCTGTAAGCAGCCAGCTGTGCTCCCAAAATGGGTGTTTAGGTTCAGGTGAGGAGAATACACAGGCTTGCTCCTCTCTCCTCAGGCTAGGCTAGCAAAACTGGCAATAAAAATTCCCCCTTGGGTTGTGGGTGTGGAAACTTCCCTCATTTCTCGGGCGGAGGGGAGAGTCGGGCATGGGCAGTTGTCCTTCCTGTAACGTGTTTGAGTGGCACCAGTCCCAGAATGAGTTTGTGGCATCTCCCAGCATTGAGCTGCATGTTTTGAGCTGGATGAACAGGCCTGTCTGATCTTCGTTGGCTAGGTATCATGAACAGTGGCTTCTCTTTCTCTAAGGGCTATCCTTGACACACTTACCTGGGCATGGAAAAGGATCTAGTTTCTTTGGCTTTTACATGCATGGTGTAGATGATGGAAATTGTAGTCTGCTCTCAAAGAAAATGTTCATATATGAAACAAAAGTGCTTTGAAGTGAGTTACTACACATCTGTTTCTGCAGGCAGTCAAATGCAGTGTGCAGGGCCAGCATTTCAGCAGTACGTGACTGCAATAAGATGATCTTTCTACTTTAGAATACTTTTGGGTCAGTGTGGTCATTCTGGGTACTTTTATGGAGGATTTGTGAACCTACAGTTCTGTTGTGTGAGCAGAAACTGTTATGAGGTAACATAAGTTGAGAGGTAACCTTTCAGCAGAATGGTTTGAGCTAAAATAAAGGAATTGAAAAAGAGTACAATGACCAAAAAAATCTATAAAAATGCAATTGCGCTAATATAATTTTATCACTTATTTAAAAATTTAGTCGACCCAAAAGACTACCAAGTGTGAAATTAAGGAACAGCTCCTCTACTTTTATGGAAATCACTCTTCTTCACTTGTCTAATAGCCTGATTTTGTCAGATCATTTATTTCCATGGTTTTAAAATGAGCTTGACAGACAGAATTTTATAACACCACTTTACTGCAAATAAGAACATCATTTTCGCTTATTAAAACTGAAGCTTAGAGAAAGCATTAAAATTAACAGTTCACTCTGCTTTAACCTTTTGAATACTACTGTGACTTTACACTCCAGACTATGTGTAAGGAAAGACTTGGTGACTGCTGGGTACGTAACTCGAGCAGAGCTCCAAAAAGACAGCCAAGCGAGGAGGCACTCTGGCCGTACTACCTACAATCTGCTCACATTTACCTTGATAACTCTGTCTATGCAAACATTTAAAACACCACTGACGGAAATTAATACTTGCTCCAGTCAAGGTGACTTCAGGCGTCAGAACTGTGTAGTGAAGAGAGGCGGTGAGTCAGTATGTTATAGCAAACATGGTCTGAGATTACAGGCATGTTGCTGCATACAGCAAACACCATAAAATGCAACTTATTCTCCTAACAGATGTTTCACTTTTTGTATGATTTTCCTTTCTGAGCAATGAAAACTTTGACTGATCTTGGAGGTCACTGACAGATGATGAATTCTCTACTCCATAGCTGGCAGTAACTCAAACATCATGGTAATGGTGGGGGGACACATCCTCCTCCAGCTTGGCTCATCTCCAGAGAGGAATGTCGTCTTCACAGCTACAGCTGGACCTTATCCGCACTCGGGGGGGGTGTTCAGTAATGACAGTTTAGATCAGGTTTTCCCATGCGTGTTCATTCAGCCTTGTTTTACTCTCAGATGCACGCCTGGAGTTACTCATTGCCGTCAGTCCTTGCCCTAGTGTTATGTTCTCTTTTAAAGCTACTTCAGTGAAGGAGTGGGAGTCCCAGGCCAGGCAGTGTTGCTGTGGCTCAGGCAGCTCCCTGTTAGCCAAGCCATCCGTCTGCTAACAGTGGTTATTCCTTGAAGTTAATGATGATGATAAAAATAGATTTTCTTTTTACATTGTCAACATTTTAGTAGATAACAAGGACAGATCCCTTCCAGGATTTTCACTGGAAAAACTGATTCAGACTGTGGCAAGACATTCGCACCCCTTCTCTGCTAGCCCATACAACCTAAAAAATTAAGGCAGAAGTGAGAGAGAGAAGTGTGACTGCCAAATGAGCTGAACTTGTATCTCCCTTCAAAGGCTTCTGTACTTTGGCCCTTAGACTCTCCCATCTGCAGATCAGCAGAGGACATCCATCTTTTCTCCATCCCCAGGGAGGTTTCCTAAAGTTTCACAACACCCAGGAAGGAGGGGCAAAGACTCAGAGTCTCTTTGTGTTTAAATAAAAAGGGGGGTGAATAGGAGAGTGTTTGCTTCTGGTTTTGACTATGGAGTTTGTCATTTTTAACCCAACCCTTCTTTTCTTCTCACCACTGTCTTAACATAAAATTCTGGTATACTTAATTTCCTGCCCTCAAATGTTTTGCAATGGTGAACGTAGTTTCCATGCAGCCTTGTTGCTGCTTTTCACTGGGTTTCATTTCAATAGTTAAAAGATTCCTATACAAGCTAATAAAGGTGTGTTTGAACTCCTCTAGTTGAAAGAACTGTATAATGGAACAATGTTATCAACATTGCATTACCTTTTACCACAGCCCTTTGGTCTTGTTACAGCTCATAACAGTGCAAGAACATGCTAGATGGAGAACATGTAGCTCACAAATTTCTCCACCGCGTTTGCTGCAAGTTCAGATTTAGTTTGAGTTCTAATTGCTGTATCCTTTCGGTGTGATTAAACCATCATTCCTTGCCTTTAAGGATCAATCCTCTGGACTGGAGGTTGAGAATCAAATTGCCTCCATGCCCTGAAGACTGAGAATCAAATGAAGAAGTTTACTGCATGGAGACTTCAAATTTTAGTTGAACTAAGTCTAAAAAATGACCAGAGAACTTTTTACTGTGATAGGGAATTAATCTCCCATTCCTACAAGAAGTGTTCTACACTTCTTGTAGAGGTTACTGGAAAAGGTACAGCCTTGTGTCATTTTCATAAATGAAAAAAGCCCCTCAGTGGCCCAGACTGAAATTAAAGTTGATGGTATAGGAATGTCTACCAATGTAAGCTTATAGTTCATCTACAAACTTGATACGAGATAAGGAAAACAAATTTCTATCAGGAATCCTTTGGCAATAAGTATGGAAATGAATAAACTTCTAAATTACAATTTTCCATCACTGGGCATCATTTCCATCACTGGGCATCTAAAAAGGACCATTAAGATAAGGTAAAGATATGTCGTTGTGAACCACAGCTGTAATAGCCAATTAGCCATCCACTCAGCATGCTAGAGAGGTACCCTCAATTATGAATTAATAAGTGCTACAGCTTTCTCCAACATACCAAAAGAAATATAGCAATTGGAGTAACAAGTGAAGACGAGGAGGTGTTGGAATAGCTTGGAATGCAGGGAAATTTTTCATCATATGACTGTCTTGCAGAAAATCTCAGGAGCAGGAATCATGAATAAGAAATCTTAACATTTCTTCTTGGATTTGAAGTAAGAACTGGAAATCTGCATATTTTTGATCTCAAAACAAGTGCTCTTGCATTTCTGCCCCCCCCGCCTTCCCTGCCAAAAACTGAGAGTTTAAATTTAGTCAGAAGAACTTGAAGGGCTCTTAGGAGGCATCAAGGCCATCCTCGTGCCCTGAGGTGGTGTAACTGATCACTCCTGTGTCATTCCTGCAGATGCTTGTCTTGTTTTTGTTTAAAAACACCATTTTGGGAAACTGCACAATACGTCCAGGAAATCTCTTCCTGTGCTTCACTGTTTTTGCCATACAACAGTTCTCTCTTAATATCCAATCTGACTCTTCCTTCCTGTAATTTAAACCTGTTATTTCTTACTCTATTCATTGTGGCTTAGGGCAGCTTTGAATCCATTCCTCTTTTCTGCAGCCTTTAATGTGACTGCAAATTGTTATCAGGTTAAAATGTAACATACCTCGCTCTTTCCTTCGCTGGCTTAATAATGCTGGTTAATTAACCTGCTAGGTTATGGCTTCTTGATTTATCATTGCATCTAGATTGTCTCCGCTTGGATCACAGCCTTGTTGAAGAAAGGTGCCTCAAACTGATATCACCTGGGGTCTTCCCACTATATAGAGCAGAAGAATTACTTAATTTCTTCATTCATGTCTTGCAGTATATATGTGTTTTTATGCATCCAAGTATGACATTAAACATTTTTTATAGCCCCAAAACACTTTCAGATCTCTTAATTTGTCTGGCTTTTCCTATAGCTCAACATACTTCCAGTACATTCTGGTTTCATCTCTTCAACAAGGTTTATAAGCCTAGCCTTTTATTTTATCATTCAGGTCACTAATGAGAGTGCTGAATAGTACCTGATCTAGACCCCCCGTTTGATGCTTCTTTTTCATTTTGATAGTGAGCCACTGATAATTGCTCTCTAGATATGGTTTTCAACTAGTTTTGCACCCACTGTATTGTATTTTCATCAGCATTGTGTGGGGCATTGCATTGGAAATTGGGAACAAGTAATAGCTACTTAGATGTGCATGAGAGTTCAGTGAGTATAGGTGTATTAATATGCGTTTGGATTTTTTGACTGTTCAGTGAATGGATGCACATTTTTACTGGTGCAGCTGGTGCTTTTTAAAAGTGATGCATAGAAATTCACTTGCTAATGAAAATTGCTAAGATATCATAAAGTAAAGAAATGGGTTATTGGGTTCAGAAAACCAAAACCGACACTGAATCTAATTACCAAAGAGAAAGGTGTGCTGCCGTGAACTTGATTGAGATTTTATGTAAATCCCGTCCAGACAGTCCACTCCAGCATTTGATTTACAAGTCTAATGGACAGCGAGGATGTGCATGCTGCAGATTGTCGGTAAGCAGCAAAGCAGCTGCTCTAGTGAGCTACTAACTTAAGTGAGTGATAGACTTCTTGCCATTTCTTCTGTGGTTTTTGTGTACAATATTTGGTGTTGGGGATGATCAGAATACAGTGACCCAAAGCTTTACATTCATGGCAATAATTTTTTTGTGGAAAGAAGAGTTCAGAATCCTACAGGCATGTCCTACTTAACAGTACCAGTTGTCAAAAAAACCCTACAACAACTACCATAAAAATAGGAGTGATAGTTGATGTGCACCAGTCACTCATCTTTAAGCACTTAGTAGTTTCTCAGGCTTTAAAGAAGCAGTGGTCTGTTTCAAGACTTAGTTTATGAATTTAACATCTCTGCAGTCTATAGTTCATTCTGGAGTCAAAGTTGTATCGGATGGAAGGGACATGGGAGTTTGTGTAATTGAACCAGTCCAGCAGACAGCACAATAACCTGTTCTGCTTTCCATGTTTTTATTCTTTCTGTGACTCCCAAACCAAAGAATTCCAGATGTCTTGTATTCTCCAGTGAAATGTCTTGAATTAGGGGAAGAATATTACCTGTAAGATTAGATTATTCTTTTCTGATCAGAACTCTTAACAGTCCCAGTTCTGAGTCTGCCTTCACAATCTAAGTGCTGATGGTAAACTCCTTGAACTACCCTGCTAAGAAAAGAAACTGGCTCTTACAGTAGGAAATGTGTACTTACTAAAAGAAAGGCTTAGCGTACGGGATGTAACTATAATTTGTGCCATAAGCTCTCCACATGTTTTTATGCACCACTAGAAACCTCATTGGCTTTTGCAAGCCTTCTTCCATTTCAGTATTAGTAGAATAAATTTCAGCTCCGTGTCCTATCTATACCCAGAGTAAGTTTTAACTGGGAGAATTTTATATACAAAAGAACAAGCTCTGAAGGTGACATTTGACTCTGTATTCTTTTAACATGCTTTATAATGTTGTATAATATGAGTTAACTTGGAAAGTGAAAAAAAAAAAGGCCAACAGAAACTTAAGATGAGGAAAAAACTGAGACTTGCTCAGAGCTTCAGAGACAGGTCAGGGCACAGTCTCCTGGGTTTTGATCTGCTGAAACTCCACTAGCTTCAGTGTATTCTGCTGATTTAGATCATGGAAGTGGCTGGGCTTAGATTGCATCAGTGGTGTTAAGGCATATTCAGGCAAACCCTTTATTCATCAGTTCTGTGATGAGCACTTCACGCATAGCATCTTCTTTATCATTCCTCCCCATAATTCGATGTTAACATTTTCCCTTTCCTTGGTCTTTAAGATGTAAATAATCATCTGATTAAATATCTCTTGAGAAGATTATGCTATGGATAGAGGACTGTCACTGCACCCCTCACAATCAATGTTTCACTTGTTTATGTGATATATGTACACCTGTGAGTAGTTGCCATTACCCTTGATTGCAGTGTGGGAGACTCCTAGCTTGCAACACAACCATGCAAAAATCTGTCTTTTTTTAAATAGTGTCTTTTTGCAAATGCAAAAGCGAGGAAATACACTAACTGTAGATAAAGCAGCATTAATGCTGAGAAAAACAATACTGTAACAAGAGTGTAGCAGTCACTGAAACATCTTTGTCCCCTCCATTGCTGTCATCATGAGCGCCGTGGCTTAGAATATTTCTTAGCAGAAAAAATTGATTTCTTCCTAGAAATAAAATTCCCATAATGCCTAATGCTAGGTCTGCACTGGGTTTTAGGGAGGCATCATATACCTTTGCTTACAAAGTCTTACCTGGGAAATTAATTTACATCGGCTTCCAGAAATGCTGCATGTGGGTTGAACACCTAGCTAGAGAGCTGTACAGAGCAGAACAATAAAAGGCAATGTATCAAGTGTAGGGAAGTTTCCTAGTAATGTAATGCAGGGAATAGCGTTAGGTCCAGTGTTATTTAACATCCTCGTTAATGATCTGAAAGAGGAGAGTAAACAGCTGGTTAATGAAATTCACAGATGATACTAAATTGGAGACATTATAAATATCACTGAGGGCAGGGAAATAATAGAAAAGGAACTAAGATCAGAAACATGCCAAAGAAATAAGGAAAGGAATGTCAGCTGGGACAAATGTAAGGTAATGCCCTGGGGGAAAACGGAAACAGCTCTGCTGTCTGGGAGGGAAAGCATGACAAGCAGTATCAGAGGCAGATTTCAAAGGGACCCCAATTCTGTAGCGTAGCCTGGCATGGACCAAACCCCAGCAATCCACAGCAGCTCTGCACTACAAATACAGCATAGCGTTAGCGGCCAGCTTCTCTGCACCACAGAGTGGGGAAAAGGCTGATGTATAACTGGTAGAATGCCTCCACCAGAGCCGAGGAGTCCCCTCCTCTGGGAAATCCTCTGCTGGCTGTTAAACTGGCTTTTAGGCTGCTTTGTGTTGCTACTGAGAGGCAAAACAGCTTTAACAGGCTGAGAATTGGACCTGAAGGATGGAGAAGGATTATTTAAGGTAGCACAAAGAAAGAAAGGCTGGGAAGAGAGGACAGTAGGAGTATGAAAATAAAATGTTATTAAAAATGGAAATTTCAGCCTAGATGTCAGGGGAAAAGCTCCTAACAGCGAGATGTAATTAATCTGCAGAATAGTCTTCTGAGGGAAGCAGTGGAAGCCCTGTCAGGAGTTTTAAACACTGAATTGAGGAAACACTGGAAAACACAGGATGGGAAACAATCTAGAGTAGGCAGGGTGTGGGCTACATGTGTGTTCAGCTGGTCTGCTTGGCCTTGTCAAACCAAGACAAAATCTCCAGTACCTTTTACTATCAGAGTGCTCCACACAAAAGTTGTGATTCTGGAGAATTTCCGTACATCCCAGTCACAGAAGCATTTTCACCAAAATACCTTTGCTGCACTACACTGAGATTCATTCAGTAAATCTGCAAGCTTTGTTTCTTATCTGTGGCTGAACGGATGTCAGTCACACTGAGGACTGAAAAGGAAGAACAGCATTAAAACTCCCCTTTGCTCTATATAGATCTCTCTTTAAGTATGTGCATATTCTTAGTTCTGTGCTGAGAACGTTAAAAATGGTTAGTGTGGATGTAGAAAATTTTACTACTGTAATTACAGCAAAAGGCTACCTGTCAGGAAAATAAATGCAAGTAATCAAACATAGGTATGAATCTGGCTTTGAAGTGGGGGAGCCATTCAACCATGCCTTAAGGAGGCAGAGTGCCCAGTGACGTCAAGTGCTTATGCCAGAGTACAGTTGGGCTGTGACCCAAAACCACCACATTGGAACCAAACACACTGGAATTAAACTATGGCTGTTAGACTATGCAGGAATGTGAAAACAGGATTGCATATTGTCCTGTTACTTTACAAATGCTTCCAAGTGAATTTAAGGAGGTAAGTGAATATGTATACCTAAAAGAATGGCAAAAGATCTGTAAAAGAATGATGAGGAAATATGAGTTATCTAAGAATACAGAGAACACTTGGAAATTGCTAAATGCAAAATCTGCCCAAGAAAGTTTATCTTCTCAGTACAAAGTCTCACGCTGCAATGGCCTACCTAGTCCTTCCAGGATCTGACTGGAGAAACTATAGATATAAAAATCTGGATGAAAAGCTCTCCATATTGGCAGGTTGCATATGCCGGAACAAGTGCTTTGCAAAAAAAATATCCTAAATCCTTTCCAACTTTTGCATTTCCTTTGACTATGAGGTTGGGAACTTGGCTAATGGTTGATCAAAAGTATGTCTAGTGCGAAACTGCCAGGAACGTGAATTATGGAATGGTATTTTCTAGCAAGTTTGCCAGATATGCAAGTACCTGGTTTATGGATGATGACATCTACTATTTGCATGTGTGCACAGGCAGCTGCATACAGATGTGGTAACACCATGGTAAATATATGTTTAAAGTGTGCACATGTCTGAGCGTATGTCATGCTTGATCAGATGTAGTGGGCAAAGAAAGCTGCAGGCTCACAGGATTAAATAGAAAATCTGATCCACGCATTTGAGAACCACGTCATTAAGACTTGCACTTGAGGTATCATATTAGGTGGGTATTCCCACCATCCATATTAGGATACCCATCACATGGGTACTACTTGAGCATAACAGCCTGGCTTGCTTTGATGATTTTATTTTTCTTGTGGATATGTTGGTGAAACAATTTAGTTTCTTCTTCAAGATGTTTTTATTTCAATAATTGTATGCATATGTCTTCTGTCAGTCTTCAAATGCACTAAAAGAAAGTTCAAGAGTGTAAGCATAGCCTTAATTTTCTTCCAATTTACACCAAATGATGACACTACACTGAGCCAATTCCAGCAGTGGAGTTACACCAGGATGTAGTTTGATCCTCTGATTGCGGCAGTGTCAGTCCTACTTAAGCTAGCATGAGTAATAGGAGCTTTAATTCAAAGAGAGATCATTTCCTAAAATCATCTCCTAATGGTGCTGAGATACTGTAGTTATCCCAAATACAGATGTCTGTTGTGTCTTAGACATCACAGCAAGGTACGTACTGGGTAAATGTTGACTTTTAAATAGATCTCTGTGAGTTGATCAAAGCTGCAGATAATGGGATATTATTTAAAGGATTTAACAGTGAATAGGGAAGAAATGCCATTAGCTGAGGGAAAATGTATGCTGAGTTTCGTTGATGTCACTCTGACAATGAGATTTAAGGTGGGGAGTCTCAACACCCGAGATGCTTTCAAAGTGCTAACGCATCTTTGAGCCTCTCAGAGAGGTGAGTGGGAAGGTAGCTGGGCATTGCCCTGCTACCTGGTAGCACCAGGCGAGTACTCTGGCCACCCCACACTGCAGAGTGTTATCGGCCCCAGACGCAAGTTGTGGCTTGCAGCAGATGAGGAAGGGTTTTGTTTCGCAGGTGTGTAGCAGGGTTAGGGGAGGTGTGAGGGGCATTAGGAACAGTGGAGTGGTCAGCCCCTCAAACCTGAGTACCTGCTTGGGAGAAGCTGCTGTGGCCCTCCTAGCCTTGCCTGAGGGAAACAAGCAAGGCTGCAGGAAGGGCTGAGAACCAGCTCTGTGGCTATTGGGTGCCTGCCTGAGCAGGAGAGCGTGGGGCTTACTGCTACAGCTGAGGGCAAGAGGCCATCCGTGTATGTCAAGAAGCAATCTGAGGCACATGCAGGACACCATATTCTTTAAGATGTAAGTACAGAGCCACCTTTCTTTTTCACAGTTATGTCAAAGCACCCTATTTAGTTTCCCGAGCTCTGGCAATTCAAAGAAACAGCCCACAAGCAAAACACACCTTCAGCTTACTGAGGTTCACACTTGCAGCAGTAGGTCAGCCAGCCTCCCACAGCTGGTGTGACACTGGGGACTTCCATAGGGTGGATGCCTGTCCTCCTTTGTGGGACAGCTTGGGGACGCGGCTCCACAACTCTTACATCAACAAACCAACAAAGCCATTCTTCTTTCATGTGGCATAGCCACAATCTTCTGCAAAAGGTAAATTAAAAAAATACGCTGTGTACATCTAGTATGGTGCAGCATCTATATGCCTCTGCTGCATTTTAACCTACTGTAAATATAGGAATCAAGTTTCAGACTGCAGCTGTCCAAAACCATCAAATGTATTTACACAGCAGTTGTGGAATTGCAGTAACTGATAACTCACATTCATGAATGAGACTTAGGTTAATTTTTTTGGTCATCCCTACTGGAGCCGTTCACTTGGTTATAGCTGAAGTGAATATAGTATATATGTGCATGTAGGCATGATCATTTTTGCACCTGCATTTGAGCTTACTGGAATTTATACCAAATATATTATCGGTACCAGCAAGAAGAGGCCTGATGTAGAGCTTACTGAAGAAAACTAAAGCATTGTCATTCCCTTCTCTGGCTTTGGAGCAGATATTCATTTGATAAGTTCCTAGGTCTTCAATCTTGCATAACTCTCTCTTCTACTCCAAAAATCTGACAGCAAAATGAAATGCAATAGTTTCAGAAAACTATAATCATAATTTTGTAATAAAAAATATGTCATTCTTATATTTAACTTTCAGTCATAGATTTTAGAGCACTTTAAATATATAATCTCCATTTTACAAATGGTAAACTTTGGAGTGTAACATTTTAAAAACTAAGTATATTGTAGGTAGTGTATCAGCCATTAGGAGAACACAATATATGCTCTTAATTTCTCACATGTGATTTTAATAAAAGGAAGCATTCGAGATTAACAAAGACTGTCAGTTCATATGTATCTTGTTTACATTTTCTGAAGAAGTACATTACACATCTTGGATATTTGTCTGAGGAGGTAGGATGGAGAGCAGGGAGAGGAGAGGATCAGTGTTTGCCCCACAGTGCCTCAAAATTCCTGTCTTTAACAGCTCCCACCACACTGATGCAGTACATGGCTGTTGTCAGACTCATTGTACAGGGGTTGAAACTCATGGGCAAGGAGGTAAGAGATAATCTAAAGACACCTTTGTCATCAAACCCTGAGAGTTAAGTAAATGTCTAACTTCCATTGGAAGTTGGGAACCCAAATGTCTGGAGGATTTAGGTCTTGGTGATTCAGTGTTAGAAACGAGGATAAAAATCAATAATCATGATTTCTAACCCTGTGCTCCATCAACCTTATATAATGGAACCATTCCAGTTGTGTTAGACAACTTCTCCCAGAGTCAGTGCTGCTGATACCTTCTAATAGAGCTACCTGGATAAAGAAAATCCCTGTCAGATCAATCGGGTTCTCCAGCCAGCTCATATCTCCTGAAGATTTATGAAGTGAGCTTGGAAAAGGAGCTTCATCTACGATGGTTGAATGCTGGCCCACAGTTTCACAGGATGCTTGGGTTTCTTCAGTGGGTTCCAGGTAATTACCTGAATTTTGCTTTTTGGATTAAACCTTCTGTTAGTAATTTCTAAAAAAATATTACTAAAACATTTCCAGGAAATTTGGCTTTTACTGAAAATGGACTGTTTAATTTCTATTCCACTGCACTTCACGTTTATACTATCTGACAATTCTGTCTGTACCCGCTATCCCTTCTGAGTCCTTGATGGGTATTAATGATGAACTGCTTCTCAAGTATCTAAAATATTTAAATGCCCTGTTGGTCATGTAAGTGTTTTTGGAGCACATCAAAGAGTGAGACATTCGCAGAGGTCTCCCTTCACTCACGCTTTCCTATTTTTCCTACTTGCTTTTGAATACTTGAAAACACCTGGGCTGGAATGGTGCAAATAAATGACATCTGATCAGAGCCTAAAAGCTGGAAACCATTAAGTTCACTTGAGAGGAACAAATTTCCTCCAGTGTTCAATGGAACTCCTCATGACGTTCAATAGAAGTCACCATAACTCCTGGAGTTGTTGGAGGCACTCAAACCATTTCCCTGTAGTTGGGGGTTGAGATTGGGGTTACAGAAAGCTTTTTGAACTGAGAAATGATTTTGACAGGGTAGTCAAAATGTTCCATCTCGAAACCTTGGGCTTATTAGCAAGAAGTAAAGAGTTTCTTCATCCCAATTCTTCTTCTTTCTTTGTCCTGCCGCTAACTCTGATCAGTTGGTCACCTATGACCTCTCAGAAATGTCTTGCCTTTTGTGTGTGCAGGGAGCTGTTTGCAAAGCAGCCTTGCACCAAACAATTTTACTTTTTGTGGCCTATATTGCAGTAAACCTAATCACTATTTATAAATCAGAACTTTAACTTAAAGTAGGATTTTATAAACTAAATCATTATTGTATAGCTTCAGAGTAATAAATCAGTCACTTGTATCCGAAGTGCAAAGTGAAGATTTATAAATCAAAGCATTTTATTTAGGAATTTCTCAGCATGATTTGTAAATCTGCTGTAGAATTTGTAAATCCAGATTGGGGTATGTAAATCCATTTCATGACTTATAAAGCAGTTGAATGTTTTAGCTAAATCTAATGTTTAAAATAATGATTTCTGAATCAAAACTTTCTGCTAAAGATTTACTGGTGAGTTTTATAAATCAGAGGCAAGATATATAACTCAAACTGTGAGAAGTGCAGATTTATAAATCCAACTTGTAAATCAACAGAAAAAACATCATGTTTTACACTAAATAATATTTTACAAATGGCACCTCATACATCATGCAATTGCCACAAATCTTCTACATGGGAGTCAGGGTACATAATGTGGGACTGAATCAAAAAGAAAAACTGTGAGAGAGACTGCACAGTGGGTTAAATGCTAAGCTTGAGCCTTCCAAGATTTGGTTTGTGTTACCCGTGAACCAAGTTCAGTGGTGTCGACCTAGTCAGTAGTGGACATTTGTCCAAATCAATACAGGATGGCATAATTCATAACCTTGGCAATTTCAGAGGAGGGGAGGCCCCACACAGGAGTAACAGGGGTGTTGTAGATCATGATTGAAAAGCATTGGCAGAGCTATGTAGGGAACCTTATGCAGCACCTGTCTGCAATGCACCTGTTATAGCAGGCTGTCCCTTTTAAAGGAGCCAAAATCCACAGGAAAAAAAAAAAAAAAGACCCAAAAGCCCCTAAACCCCAATAATCCAACAGACCTTTCCACTAATGTAATATCCAAGTGGAAGGGGAGGGAGGGGAAAGGGAGATTGTAGTTGTATGCAGACATCATTAAAAGGATTTAAGAGAAATCCTGACTTTTTAATTTCCAAAGAAATTTGTATTCCCGCAGCAGGATTTAGGTCCAAAAGCAAATACCAGAGAACACAGTTGGCCTATAGGTTCTAGAGGAGCTTCATATCTTGATGGCTGGATATTCAAATACAGATTTGGAGGCGGTGGGTCTGCATTTACACAGTTGTGGAAAACTATTTTTCCCCTCGCCTTATCACTTGTTTAGAACCAGCAATCTGCCTTTGATGGCCAGCTAGCATCACAGCTCAGTGCTTTCCTTCTCCTCCTACCTTCCACCTTCAGTGCTGACAGGAAGTTGCAAATCTTGGATGTGGGGTATGATGATGGCACTGCCTTTTCTGGTGCCTTTTCAGTAGGAGAAGCAGAGCTGTGGCGGCCTCCAGGAGCTCAGGAACTCCCAACCAGGATTGCAGCAGAGGATCTCCAAGGACACTGAGCTTTTCTGTTCTTCTTTAGTGGGCAAATGCACTTGAAAGGTGGGATTCAAGAGCTTCAGTTGGTGTCTGAGTCAGAATACTATTTGTTACAGAGAAAAATGATACAGGGAGAAAGTATAGCTCTCCTTCCAACAGAGTTTTTCACCTGGGAGAAGCTTTGTTTCACCTACCTATGAGTGAAAACTATCTGGTGTCTCAAGACACAAATTTTTTTAGGATTCAACTGTTAGGAAGTTAAAAATTATTCTATAAAAATTAGTCAGGATTATCAAGCTGAGATTTGTAGATGAGTGCCACTAATTTTTATAATAGGACCCTTAATTGACTATTTTTCAGTTTCAAAGTAAAGAAATTACAAATGAAATTTGCATTTAATAGAATTTAACAGAATTCAGTTCCGGAATACAAGAAGGCCTGCGTATTCCCTAATGAAAACATTGAGTTAAAATAGAGTTGAAGTTGAGAGTGTATTTCGGTAACTTGGGGGTAAAAGAAATAACCAGGGTGTTGTAATTATCCCTAAAACAACTTTTACAAGCCCACAAAATTCAAGAGATATGATTAAGCTTAAGAGAAATGCAAACATGTTAAAGTACAGAAATACCTAATTAAGGCAAGTAAACAACCTTCACTGTGCCGTGTAGTGATGTCATATGATAATTGTATAGCTATGGATTTTATTGTCCACTAGAAATGATTTCTAATGATCCTTTGAATTTTGTGCTTCTCCCTTCCTTTGTAGCATCCCTGCCTGGCAGAGAGAGACAGCATGTGCTGAAGAAGGAGTGAACTGGGATGCGGAGATAAAAGACTAAGGGTAGCTTTGAGGGGAGAAGCAGGCAGGAGGGACTGCACGCAGGGAGAAAGAAGGATCATTTAGGGACAAAGGAGTCTAAGGGACAATGGCACATAACAGACTGAAACCAGGGCTGGGCAAGTCATCTTTTTGAGGTCTTTTTAACGTTGCTAGCAACCGAGAGGAGCTGGGCTTTTTGGATTTCTTTAAAACCAGACTGCAGGGTGAATGAGCAGCAGTGCCAAAGTGGGACCACGGGCCAAGGACTAGGGTAGGAATGTCTCAAACAGGTTTTGTTCGCCAGGTACGATCTTTGCAGACCTGCAGCCAGAGTCATAAAGTACCTTTTCCTGATGTGTTTCTTCCTACATCCCTGCTTCAGAGCTATCATCTGTTCTGCTGCAGTATCCCAGGGAGCCAAAGCTGCCTTGCAAGCAGTCATGCAGCTACACAGACTTTGTATTGGTGGCCAAGTCTTCTACAGTGAAAACTGTTCAAAATGAATCAAAGATTTCTTATGCCTTCAACTCTTTACAATCAGTAAGACTGTACCATGAACATTAGAAACTGAGTGGACATTCCCATAGTTTGTTACACAATTAAATAGAGCAAATTCCTTAATAGCTATAGCCTTGGTACTGTCTGCAACAAACTGTAACTACCTGGAAAATTTTGAGAGTTTTTGATTTTGCTATTAAAATTTTTGAACCAGTGGAAGGCTGACAGTGTGTTAAAATGCTAGAATCTTCTGTTTTTTAATTGATGCATTTCTGGACAAATCATTCTGAGTTATAAACTAGGAGAGGATATGGTGCAGTTTTCAAACATTACAAAAGGGTCATCCCTCACAGTTAAGTGCTAAAGCGTATCTATAAAGCCTCCATTGCATTTCTGAGTTTCCTGCCTCTCTTTGGATTTATAGTCCAGTGTAGATAGAACCTACATTTTTTCCCCTTCCAATACTTGCCTTTTTTTAATATCAAAGTTCTCTTGCAATTTTTCTCTTGTAAACGCTAGACATGTTTTGTTGTATCTTCTCATATAATGATACCAAACAGGTGTTGAGTGAGTTGCAGTCAGTCCCTCAGAGAAAAATCTCTGACTGAATTTCTTCTTTGGGAAACAATGCGAAACTGTGTGGGCCTGCAACTCACCTGGCAGTTGTCTAAATACATTAGGATGCACTGCTTTAAAAAGCAAGGTTGTGTCTGATTCCTCTGAAATGGTTGCAGACTCCTCAGCCAGCCTTCCCTGATCTCCAGCGTAGCCTGGAATTCAGGGGCAATACTGAGAAAAATCCGGGCTATATTCCAGGGAGAGTAACAAAGAAGCAGATATTTAAGTGGGTTTGAATGCAGAGAGCACTGTTCAAAGACATCTCAAATATTACTCTACTATTTGACATGACTTCTTGACTTATAACATTTTGGTTCTTAATAGGAGATAAAGTTGAATGGCAATAAAGTCATATCCCTTAAGCTATATGGCAATACTTGAAAAGCCTGTGTTGAAAGTGGAGCTATGTCTTATGTCATGATATGGAATTTCTGATAACACTAACCTCATCAGCTCTTACAGAAGGTCAAATCCTGAGCTAGATATGGCAATATGTACATTTTGTAAGCCTGTCTAAACTCCAAGGTCACTCAATCCTAGTCAGATTTTAGATCCAAACAGCTGCTTCCTGGACCACAAATCCTATGACCTTCTTGGACTTGAAAGTTGGCTATTGCCTGCCTCCTATTTCAAGGCATCCTAGAGCCTTGCTTATAGCTGTGGGTGGGAGAGTCACCCCGATGAAAGTAATCATTAGAGTATCAGAAAATCCAAGTCATTATCCTAATGCAAAACAGAGAGGACTAAACAGATCAGCAGGCTGTGCTTCAGTGACTGTGATCACTAGAAGAAACTAGAAGATTATTTCCCTTGCACATAACCTCACATCTCAGAAAGCCTAACTGCAGTTGTATGGTTGCCTGATTTACAGTCACATTACCAAAGCTAATTACAGTTTTCATACCCTTGTGATTCACTCCCAAATCACAGAAATTGGTTAAAGGAGTCCATCACCCCTTCTTCTTGAGGTGTATTCTGAAAATGCAAAAGGAAAATACTGAAGTAAAAAAGAAATAAATGTGGATTAGATTACAAAGATGTGTTAGAGTTACTTGATAGTTCTAAAGTGCACAATTAAAAATAGAATACTCTATTAATGACAACATCTTCGTGTTATGCATGATGAGACTGCAATTTGTATAAGGAACTGAAATTACTTTATGAAAGTAGGTAAATGCTACTCCAGTCTTGCACATAGGAGGAATGTATCATATAATTTACAAGCAGCATATCCAATTTATTCAAATCTGTGTTCTACAGAGGTTGAGTGTCAAGACTGGGAAGTGGAGCCCAAAACATTGGACCCTATCTCTTGGGTCCTCATCATAAATACATTCAGCATGACTGACTAGGGCATCGTTCACTATGGTATATAACTCAATCTTCACATCATGGAAGTGACACAGGAGAGGAGACCACTCTGCATGGTATAAAGAAGGGATAATCTACAAAAATTGGTATCTGTCTTGCTCTAGAAGAAGTCATGTCAACTGGTAGTACAATGTGGTTGACAGAGCTGATAGCAGGAGAGTGCAGCTTTTCCAGCAATACAATGCTGCCCCCATCTTCTACTGGTGCAGCCTTGGACATAGCTTTATTGCTTGCATACTTCCGATGTCACTAGCATTGGCATAGAGACGATGGTGAAGTTTTGTTTCTTTCATATTCTATAGAATATAACTATACAGATTATTCTGAAATATCAACTCAGACTTCCCAGTTGTGGTTGGTCACAAGTAATACTGATGCTAATGATGAGCATTAATAAGCAGTACTGATACTTAAACTCTTGATAACATCTTTAGTCATCTTGCTGACCTTTTCCCCTTTCTTGGCTTGTAACATTCATCTAAAAGGAATATATCATTATATAATCATGGAAGATGACTTTCCTTGTGTTTGCACTTTTTCATGCTATAAGAGAACAGAATCTTTTCTTTTTTTCTGTCAGTAAATGGATTTGCAAACTTTTCATGACAAAGTTTTAATCAAAAATTATTCATCATCTTCTTGAAGCTTTTGTGTGTGAAGGCTTTGCTTCATTTGTGACAAACATAACTCATAAACTTTGTCTGATGAGGGAAAACAGATTATCTTCTGCTAGTAACTCTTGCATTTCAGTTTCAGGAGGAGAGGAAAAAAAACCCTAGAAAACAATAAGTTCTAAATGCTGCCATTCATTTTGTAACCATTTCTTCATCCAAATTTTAGGAAAGATTTCTACCATATAAGGTCTGACTTGCAAAATTCCTAGTCATTCAAGTGAAAGGAACAAATCTTCAGAGAGAGCGAAGACTGGTAACTGGTGAAGTGCTATATGGGTTTCTAATGCCACTACCCTCAGAGGTAAAGGGAGAGCCTCGTTATTCTGGGCTGCAGTCTCCTAATGTGGGTCTTCAGTCTTCGTTTGACAACTTAAATGTCCCTAGCTCCCATTGCAGGGTGATTTTTAGCATAAATACCTGCTTTGATCCATGTTGCAGTGTGTTTATTTCTGTTTGAGAGCCAGGAGTCAACCTGGATATACAGAGACATTCAAGCACAGAGGCTTGAATGACAATCTACTCATAGATTGCAGCTGAGACAAAAAGTCCAAGATAAGACCAAAGGACGTACTATCGTACCAGAAAGCAAAAAACCCAAACCTTTTTTGTGAGATTAGCATAAGAATGACCCGCAAAGTCATCTGCCTCATAAGAAAAGCTTTTATGCAAGGACCTAAGAATATATGATGCGATTTTGGCTCCAAAGTCAGCAGAGGAAGCCTTTTTAGTTTAAGTACCTCTCTTGTATTTGTTAAGATTTTGGGATGAATGACCTAGGGATTTCTTGGTTATTGATGTAAGGTAAAGTAATTGCTAAAGCAAACGGAGAGAGTCTTACCTCTTGTGTTCCCCCAGAGAAACAGCGGGATGCAAAAACTCCTGTTCCTTTCCTGCTGTTTGCCACCAACATGTTTTTTCATCCAAGAGCCATGGAAAGTGCCTAAACTTCTCTCTTAGCTAGGCAGAGCTCTTTCAGACTCACATAAACTCTGTAGATATTTTGTTTCTTAAAATATGCAGGGCAGGGGCCATTCCTAAACAAGTTTCTCTACCTTTTTCTTATGTTTTTCAAGCATTTTCTCCTGTGTATCATATTTAATACTGGCAGCTATTTTGTCCAAGAAAAGAAGTGCTTTAGGAGACATTGCTTCTGTGGTGACTGGTTGGATTCATCACATGTAAAGCAGAAGACATGCAGGTACTCTCCTACTTTGTTTTACACGTGCACAGGAATCAGATAATTTAGGTTGGAGGGACCTGTGAGGCTAGGAAGCCCAATCCCTTGTTCCAAGCATGGCTATACCAAGAATTACAGCAGGTTGCTCAAGGTTTGTATGCCTTATGCAGACAAAAAATTAAAATCTCCATGGATGGAAATTCTGCAGCCTCTCTTGGCAAACTGTCCCAGTGTGTATATAGTCTTGCTGTGAATTTTTTTTTCCTTATAGCCCATTTGAATTTCCGCTGCTGCAACTTGTGACTGTTGCCTCTTGTTCTTTTGCTCTGCTATATCCCTGCCTTAGCTAGTATAAGAAAGCAACGAGATTCTCCCTAAACTACCCCTTCTCCTCGGTAAACAAATTGAGTACCCTCAGCCTCTCCTCTCATGCCTCCGGTTCACTGGACTCTCTCCAGTTTGTTGATATTGCTGCTGAGCTGTAACTATAGCTGTCGCTATAAAAATAAAACTAGTGAGGTTGTTACTAAGAGGACTGGCCTGTGTAATACGTGTAGCTCTGAATAAATACACAACCATGTTTTTCCCTTTCATAAAATTACCGAAAAGTGTTTGTGTAATAAGGATGCTAAAATTATGCTTGTTTATATCAATTCTCATCAGACATGATAAATATTAATGCAAGAATGAGTGTAAAGTAAGTCGAGATGATCACAAAACAGCACTTTAAAACAGAGTTGTCATCCAGTGGATCACCCTGTCTACAAAGGATGGCAATAAAATGTATCAGTTGGCCTTGTAATTATTAGTTTTCATATGTCCGTATTCCTTATGAAACTTGGAAACTGAATTTAAATGTGGAATCAAAGCTTTGATTTATTGAGGTAGAATGCGTTCAACGAGTGGTATAAAGACCACTTGATTTTGACAGTTAATAATTTTGTTTGTGTGACTCTATCCAGGACAGCATGTGTTTGTCTGCTAACAATGTGTATTGTTTGATTTTAGCAAAACAATCAGGGGAAAATGAGATGGGTGAAACTGACAATTAAAAGGGATTTAATGCAAAAAAACCCACTCCAAAACCCAAACAAGGTCGTACAGAATTACACCAGTAGAAGTAGCCTGAGTGATATCAGCTGATCTGGCTAGATCTTTCTAAGGAAAGAAGGGGAGCCTGGGAATTTAAGGGAGACACAGAGTGAACAAAGATGGGTCTGCCAGCTCTGTGAACTGACCCCTAGTGACACAGCTGCTAAGACTAAAGTAAGGACTATGCATGTGCTTCTCTTTGCAGTTAAGTTTCTTTCTTGTTTTGTGTTTTTTAAATTACCTTTCTTGCATGTGAATTGTACACAGTGAAGTTAAGCCCTGTATTTTTGCTCTTTAATTGTGCTACTTAGGGTGCTTCACTTGGTAATCTCTGAGACGTTGAGTCTACAAGTGTGGCTATTGCAATGAGTCTAAGGGCTTCTTGACCACTGGGATGAGGCGTGCGATGGCCGAGTTGCAGCCTCAGTGCATGGTGGTTTTGATGATTAGGTGTATGCTATATTTTGGTATAACCTTGAGTATCCATTTAAGTGTCTGTGCTGGTAACAAAAGGGCGTCCAGAAAATGGATCTGGAATTGGGTATATATGAAAGATACCTGTGATTTATATAGTACTTTGGCATGGCCTTGGGCATGCATTAAGCATGTCTGCCTGTGCCGCAATGGTCAGTGCTGCTGGATGCACGACTGGCACAAGTGCTAGAGGCTCATGATATCTTTTTGCTTGTGAATTTCTTTACAAGGATCATTGAAGAGAAGCTTTAGTTTTTATTTCATCTGTTTTTTTCTCTGCTTTTTATTCACTCATGATTACTGATACGTTTTGTGGGACATACCCAGATGATTAGCTGCAGTTTAGCTCAAGGCTTCATAAAATGTGGTTTTCAAATGAGTTAGTGATAGATGAGTTACATTGAAGTGGTGTATGTAGAGGTAGGAATCACAGCCCTTGCTACCACTTAGGACTGTATTAAAAAATAAAAGTTGGAAGTTTCTAATTTAGAGAGATTTAATTTAAGAGATTGTGTTCATTGTCCTGGCCGTGGGAAGCACGTTTCTTACTCCATCATCTTGTATCAGTCAGGCTACTTCCCCTTTAAGTTGGTAGGCAAACTCCTGATTGATAATGAGGGAGGGCAGGTGGTATTGTGTGAAACCAGGCAAACAAGTGCTGCTGAGATGAGGGCCTCTGGGGCTCTCAAAGAGGAGCTAGAGTTCTCCTCACTGTTATCTGTGCTGTGCTTCTGTCCTTCAACTATGTGTGCAACACCAGGACTCTGGCTATTGGTGAGTCATCCTATAAGTAGGGTGGAGAACACTTATAACAAATTAATGAATGTTGAGTATTACCTGATTTTTTTTTTTTTCTGGATGGTTCTCTACCCTAATCCCTGTCCCGTCTGGTGATGGTTTTTATGCATAGCAACATTTAGCATGGACTTCTTGGCAAAGTTAGTAACTGCCTGTATTATGCTGGGAGGTGAATAGGGTATGAAACCCATCTAATTTTGAAAACAAAAGATTATTATTGTGGTAGATTAAGAAATCGGACAGTCTCTTTATGGATGTAGGAAAAAGAAGGATTCAGATTTGTCCATGTCAGAAGTTTAACGGCAATAATAATCCTCATTGGACATATTCAGGCTTGTCAGGCATTGTTCTGGTCTTTTTAAAACATGTTAATGATGATAAGGTTAGTATCAACTTAAAGTGTTGCCAAAAGTTTTCTGTATATGTTTATGTATGTATGATCATGAGGAACACACATTCCATGAATAATTGGAGGACTCTGTATGGTCTAATACTGGATTAACTTTGGTCAAAATTTTGTGGAAAAATGATTCAAGTAAGAATTCAAAATTCTGTCTCAGTAACTGATTTCAAAGCATTTAACTTCATGTCTTTTTCTACCTTAGACTGTAAAAACAAGACCAGTTATGCTGTTAGATGGACTTTGAAAATGGAAATAATTATGCAATTAAGAATGTGCTTCAATTCTATTATACTACCCATAAAATTCCACAATCTAAGAAACAACATGTTTTAAAATATTTTACTAAATATAATTCATATAACTGAATTTTATATCCTACCAAGTTGTGCAATTAAATAGTACATGACTATTTCTTACAATTAAAGATTGCAAGAATCTTCCCACATACAATATGATATATTTAACAACTTTTTATGCTAAATAGTTGACATAGTTAATGTTGTAGTCACTTAATTCAGTTTTAATTAGCCAAACACTAGTTTGAAAATGTGAGCTTTTCATTAACTGACATTGCTCATATTTTTGCTGCTTGTTTTCCCCATAGTTCTTTCGAATTATGTATGTATAATATGTTAATGTTCATGAAATGCATTTATCATTGAATGCGATGCCAAAATTACTGCCGAGTGAAGAGAAATACACGTGTGTGTTTTTTGACAAGTGTAGCTTGAGCCTGAGAAGATTAAAAAGATAAAAAAAAATTCAAAGTAGTAACCAAGTACCACTCCCACAGAAAACTCTTCTGGCTTGGTTTTATCTTGGACCAAACAGTGTTTCTCTTCCTGTTCTTTGTCTGTATCACAATAGATCCAAAACAACTACCTTTGAATAATATGTCGGTTGTTTTATCTCAAAAGTTTTAAGAGAGAAAAAGCTAGGGAGAGAAGATAGAAAATCGGTGACAGTGAGTGGAAAGTGAAGCAGGACCATCTGATGGTCACAGTTGTCTAGGCTGAGATTCTGTCACTGAGTAGCCTTGAATTACATAGAAAGCAGGAGAACTCAGCGGAAAGGGATTTACGCTTTGAGCATGGATCCAGGAGGAGTATTTCACGAGGGACAGTTTCTAAAGGACTTCTATAATTTATTGTTTGATTCTGAATTATAAAACAGGGAAAAGGTGATATTAATTTGACTTTGTTATAATACTTGCTTTGCACTGTTAATCCTACTATCTATATAGCTGGGGAAAAGATACCAGCTGGTTATAGGCTAGAAATTACCATATTAATGTTTTATTTGTGTGGGAATATAGTTGTGTTAATTAATGTTTTGATGTGGTTACCAGCAGTTAGTGGTCTCTGAATGTCCCCTGCTGACTTAGGGAAATCAGAAATGTTCAGGTATAAATGTGGTGGGGCCAGTTATACCATCTTTACCAAGGTACTCGGGGGGGATTCCCACTTTATGAAGGGTGGTGGTGTGGACTCGTGCCATCAGGGAGAAGCCTTCTAGAGAAGGAGTGAAGGGTGGCTGGGGAAAAGGAAATGTGGGAGGCGTTAAGCTGTAAGAGGGGTTTTCAAACGGTGTGCGGCTTGACTCCAGGCAAGGCTGGCTGTCTCTCAGTACTGATAATTATTACCTTGCTACATGAGAAGAACTCTAGGTGCCTGTCTTGCTACAGAAGTGTATTTACAATTCACTGTTATTTCACAGTCTAAAAAATACTTTTTCTTTAGTCACAATTGGTTCACTTTCTTAAAACTTCTGGGGTTTTTGCTTTATTTTTCCTGCCAAGAGGGGGGTAGGGAAAAAAGCTCCCCAAATGTAAAGAAGGGATATGTATGAGCTAAATGGAATGTTAATCTTGAAGCTGTCACTTAGACCCTTTACTTTATTCCAGCTTTCTACCTCTGTCTCCCCCCCTTCCTTCCCTGTGCCTCCTTTGTTCATTTCTTTCTCCTCTCAACTGCCATTATTGCCAAAAAGTATCTTGTAATATAAATATTTTAATCTAATGGACAGGCACTGTGTTTATGCCATTGATAACTCTCCTGTGCTCAGTCTGCAGACCTGAAAGAGTTAAACGTACCAGTGCTCTGTAACCTAGATAAAAAAAATATGCATTTTAATTTCTAATAAAAAAAAAAATCAAGCAGGTATGAATAGCAATAAAATTGCTCAAAATGTTTAAATTGAAGGAAAACAATTGAAAATGGATTTAGAAATATAATGTTTAGTTAAGCAAGCTATAATGTTCTGTTATTTTAATCAGTATTGTGAAGCAATTTAAACTATGCTGGAAGAGAATTCTTATGTTTTAACATATAATTCTCTCCCTCCCCCAAACAGTCACCAAAAAATCTTTAATGTTTGAGTCATATTCTGTAGTCCTTGGTAATAGCGTGCTCTTTGTGCAAAGATTTTCAGCTTTTTGATGTGTTTCCTGGTTGGCCCTGGTACAGCCAGCCCTGGACAGAGCAGCCAAAGGGACCTACAGGCTGCGATGTGAAGAACTAGATGCTTTACGTAAGTCCTGGAACAACAAACAAACAAAAAATCCACTACCAGAACTAGCATCCTGAGAGAGATGCAAAGGATTGACTGTATGGGAGGAATCTTGATTCAGCAGTACCTCTGTTACAGAGTAAAGCTTGTCCTGGCCTTTCCTGGCAGGGTAAATGGGGTGCATCGCTGTGCAGGTGACAAAGGCTGAAATCTCAACTCTGCTGGGCTGTGTGCTGCTGTGCAAACACCTGAAGAAAGATTGTGACTTGAGAGAGGAAAAATAGGATTGGTAACTTCTAGGGTCTCTTCCAGCCCTGGTTCTCTGATGGCCCCAGCCAGTTGACAGTTTGGTGCTGACACGCTCTTCTGGGTAACTGAAACCTTGGCAAGTTTAGACATGTGTGAGTTGGTTCAGATGAACGCTTTTGCTTTAGATGCTTATCTGGAAAAACATGTAGGCATATTTCCAGCCTTTGTTCTGATTTTTATGATACTTTCTCGATTCCTCTACCCTCATTGAAGGAAGTGGGTCTATCTTGCCAGTTGTAGTCTATGCAGAGTCTTCATGGGTGACTTTAACCAAACTTCTCTTCTTGTCCTCCATCTCCTTCAACATAGGCTTGTAGGCATGACACTAGTGGCTATACCTCTCTGAGGACAGTGACTCCTGAATTTTTGGCACAAATGTTTGCACCCTTCTTGCCACAGCAGAAAAGAGGCATTTGCTCATACAGATTTAGAGGTTTATCTTCTTGGTCTTTTTAAGAGTGCCTCAGTTCCTTGAGGAGGAGAAAGGAGTGTCTGTGCTCTGTCAGCCTGGGGGCACTAGTCTAAGGTGCACACTGGTACCAGCTTATGTCTGGGCACTACCTGGAGGATCTGCCGCCTTTGCCAAGTTGTCTTCAGCATCTGCCCTGTGTGGTGAGGGGTAACGGTGCTGCATTGGTAGGGGAGGGCCCACTTTCTGCAACCCTCTCCCCTTTGTGGCCTCTTCCGTTGGGGACTATGGGCAAATAGCTGTCCTATGCTGACCCCTGCTTTACCCCACAATTGTTTCTGTCTGTTCATTTAAATTCCAAAAGAAATACAGAGAAAAGAGAGCATCCTGCCCCACGTCGATAGAGAACCCAGCCTTGCAGCCCGAATCCCTGCTTGGATCTTATGCTATTGCTCCAAAAAGATTCCTCAGGAGAGAAGCTGCATTGGTGATAAATCACTGTGCCCGAGACTGCTGAAGAAGTTAAGAGGAGGAGAAAGGAAGCACTTTGCCTTGCCTTTTATTTTCAGCGTGGCTGCATTTGTGGGTGGCGAAGGGGGGTTTCTCCCCTTAGTCATCCAATTCTGCTAACAGAGGACTTCAAATTGTGGACACTTCCTATGCACATCGGAGAGCATGGGGATACCCTGATGTTCTACATGCAGTCCCTGCCACTTTTAAACAAGATTTTTAATATTTAGATTGTGTTTGTTAAAGAAGATTTGGGCTTTAGAATAGGTACTAAATGTCTGCAATGTGCTGAATTCCCATTCTGTGAGACTCCAGTGCCAGCGCTGAACTGAGGGGAGGCGGGTGAACTTAAATTAACCCAGGAGAGGAGGGTGAATGCTGCTTTCAAGCAGCAGATGCTGCAGCACCAAATAAGCATATTGCACAATAAATAGCAGTCATGGCTTTAATTAGGAATTCAATTGAAGTTGGAAACCACTTGCCTACAGTAAAATTGTCCTATTTAACATTTCTATCAACATATTTTTTTTTATCATTGGCATTGTTGCTTTTAATTTAACTTCCAGTTTTAACTTCCAATGTAATAGATAAAATCTTTTTTAGGACTGCATTAATAGTTCTTTGTTGTGAATCTGTCTTGGTCTTGTATTTGTATCACAGACACCGAACAAATCTGAAATGTCCAGGCCAAAAATTAGGCAATTTTTTCAACTAGCTCTCCAAAATCTGGAATACCTATGCTTTTGGATCACTAAAACTATTTGGAACTCCAGGAACGTGCATTTAGCACCCATAAAAAATGCCTTCTTTGAAACCTCTAGTCTGGTGGATTGCAAAGCAGTTGAAAGGTGACAACCTGTCAATATGTGGCTCAGGATTAGAGGAATAGTGGCTTCGCTTCCAGATAGCAAACAGGCTACCTTTAGGTATTGAGCTTCCTAAAATGTAAGTGTTCGGGAAAGAACAAAATGTGCTTGCTTTGTTCCACCAGTGTGCTTGTAGCTTACCAATTGCAACTGTAATTGATGTTTAACTTTGAGGATTAGCTATTTATTGTGTTGGCAGCCTGGAGAAGGCTTTCCACACTTTTAGCTGTGGATCAGTGCATGATAAGTGATTCCTGGTGCCTGCAGAGGCACTTATGTGATGACAGCAGTAACAAGCCAAAGAGAAGAAGATGTGTGAGATGGGGCAGATGATCTGCTACTGGAAATCCTCTGGATCCGTCCATAGAGATGCTGAACTGGGAGGGACTGGGACTCTACCAGCAGGAATAAGACCCAAAGACAGCCTTTGAAGAGAAATAGGGATCCTTGTTGGTTAAGCAACATCCCCACCATGCACCTCTTCACCCCCATAGACCACAAAGCGCTTGCCAACAAATAAATACATATCTATATTATAAACACACCTCTAAAATAATTATAAAGCCTTTACTAACAGAATAGTGCCACAGTTCTGAAATGTGCAAATATTACAGGAAAGAACTTCAGGAAGCACCAGTAGGTAAAAAATGCAAACAATCATATGAAAGTAATCAACTCTCATAGTACAGAAAGGGGTAACTTCTGCTAGCCCCAAGTTCCCTGTTATCTCACTTAGGGAAACTCTTTTGTGGTACAAAATCTGGGATTTGGAGTAATCCTGGGATTGTAAGCAGGAGACACAAATCAAACTTTTGAGACAGTTTAATACCTACAGTAATACCAATGTTTTCTACCCTTTATCCTCCCATCAGATGCGGGCAGCCTGTATTGTAACAGAGGGAAGTGATTCTCCCTCTCTACTCTGGTGAGACCTCACCTGGAGTACTGTGTCCAGCTTTGGAGTCTTCAGCAGAAGAAGAAGAACATGGACCTGTTGGAGTGGGCCCAGAGGAGGGCCACAAAGATGACCAGAGGGCTGGAGCACCTATGCTATGAGGACAGGCTGAGAGAGTTGGGGTTGTTTTGTCTGGAAATGAGAAGGCTCCGTAGAGACCTTATGGCAGCCTTCCAGTATTAGATTAGTCATCAGGAAGAAATTCTTTTCTCTGAGGGTTCTGAGACACCGGAAGGAGTTGCCCAGAGAAGTTGTTGAGGCCTCATACCTGGAACTGTTCAAGGCTAGGCTGGATGGGGCTTTGAGCAACCTGGTCTAGTGGGAGGTATCCCTGGCCATGGCAGGGGGATTGGAACTAGATGATCTTCAAGGTCCCTCCCAACCTAAACCATTCTATGATTCTAAGTGGAAAACCAAACCAAGCTCACTAAACTCTGCAAAGAAGTTTTGCCCTGCCCCAAATCTGTGTTCTAGCAGAAACTGCTTGAGTAGGGACTGTAGCTGAACCTCGTTAGCTGGATTGAAAGTGCAGCCTAATGAAAGTATCCTAAATTGTAGATGTCCATTTATTCCTACACTGGTTAGGAAATAACTTTCCAAAACCTACATCGCACAAGCAGTTTTTGTGCTGAGTGTTGTAAGAGCATTTGAAGAGCTGAAATTTATCCAACGTGAAGCTGGATATAATCTGTTCAAAAGTACCCTGGGAAAAATGATATATTACTAAATATATCAAAAGAAGAAGGGGGCAGGGGGAAGGGCTAGGAGTGAAGAACCTGATAATGTGAGCTCAAACATTGTTGAAAGAAAGTACAGTAAGATAAAAAGAAGGAAACAAAACTTCTTTACACTTCTATTCTACTGAACTCTGAATTTTTGGACTAACTTATGGGCAGTTAAGCTTCAGGAGGCAGTCTCTGTGTCAAAAGTTTGACATACCGTGTTCCTTGAGCTCTCTAAAACCCTAATATAGCTTGAATTCAGTTGTCAAAGTGGAGAAAGTGGTGGGTTTCCAAATCTGTGTGTAATTTCAAGCAATGAGTCATAATCAATAAACTACTCCCAGAACTATAGTTAGGAAGGGAATAAAACCAATGTGAAATCACACAGGAAGTAAGGAAATAAGTTTCTAAAGAACTGTAGCTGACAGGATATTGGCTACTGATCCTGTACACAGTTATTTAGATAAATAACGTGTGGGGTTTGTTTGTTTTTAGTAACATAACCAGTTTTCCAATGGAAAGACTTTTTTTTTCATTTAAGATTTACATTTTGGGGTGATTTAAGTTGCTGCATCTTATTTTGAAAACAGAAAATTCTGATTTCAAGTTTTGCCAAAAGAATGGTCTCTCAGAGAAACTGTTCTCTTTCAGTGTGGAAACCGTGTGGAAAAAATGCCCTTGAAAATATATATGGAGCAAGTAGTTCCTAGAATGGTTTATAAGTCTTATTTTGTGAGTTTTTGCAAGGTACTTTGAGATTAACACCACAACATTGCTTTTTACAGACTGTTTTTTTCTTTTTTTTCACATAACTGTATTTCTGTGAAAGGCATACGCACAGACTAAGACGTGACTACAGTGACAGTGTGAACTGGAGGAAACTTGACCAGACTATGGGATAAATCCTGCAGCCTTTGAAGCATACGTATCTGCTAAAACATAAGTGATACATGTAGCCTTACAAATAAACCCAAATCAAATTCAATGCCCGAATGACATCTGTCAGAGATAGGTTGGAATGAGTGGATTTCACCTTTCCCAGTTCCTTCTTTGTAAGGGATCTTGGATTTTCTTTGTCATTTTAAAAATCTCAAAGAGAGTGCTTTGGATGTGATCTCTTTATACCTTCCATCTTCCATTTTAAGTATGACCAGGATTAATATAACATATGCAAACTAAATCCAGGCTATTGCATTTACCAACACTGAATTTTTATGAAGATAGGGTAGCTTTTTAATAATCCTCCCTGGCTTTTATTTGCCTTCCTTTTTAATATTTCAATGAAAAAAAATATTTGTTACCATTTCTTATTTTGCAATTTATTTTTTTAAAAGTCTATTTGTGTTGCTTTTGGCCAGAGAGTTACTGTAACTTGCTCCAAATTGCTGTCCTCCTGGAGCAATCCATGGAAATGTGTTGCTATTGTGTTAATACCAAACTATTTCATACCTAGAAGACTGAAATCACAGGGACAAATGCAATATTTTTCTTTGCTCGACTTCTATCTAATGAGCTCTGCTGTTGGGCAATTGGAGATCTTCATTCTAGCCCTCTTCTTGCTTGTTCCTGTGTGACTGAGTGCATGAATTCTTAATATTCCCATTTCCCCATCTGTAAAATGGGAATTTTTGTACTTTCCAGCTCTATAAAATTTATAATGCAATTAATAGGATATTGACAGAGCAGTCTGAGACCTCAGGTGGTAGGCACTATATGTAAACATTTTGACGGTTTTATTATTTCTTCTAGGTTAAAAATAGAAAGATTTAGGAATCACATATGGAAAAAGGCTAAGAGAATTTGTGTGGCTGTTGTCAATAGAAGTATTTTGACCATCTCTCTTACTATTTCAAAAAATGTCTCTCATCTTGACATACTTCTATTTAAAATATAGCCTCCATTCACTTAATCTTTTCAGCAAGCTCCTTGCATTAATAGGAAAGCCATTATTTCTTGCAGAAAAGAAATAAAGGAAAAGTGAAAATTATTTTGTGGGGTTTAGACCTAATATTCCTGTAATATTGACCTATTAAAGTTCAGTACAATACATTACATTAGTTGGGAATAGCACTGGCTAACCCAAAGGATCAGAACTAAGAATAATGCTTCTCACTATTCTTTTCGGCTGACCTTTTGCTTAGCTGTGAGCTAAGGTCATTTTCACTCTTGGCTGGGCTTCCTTGACAGCTAAGATGGCTTCTTTATGAAGATACTGAGATAAACTAGGGTCGTGCATTCATTCACATTGCTAAAACCACTTCATCAAATACTGCTTCTATATAAAATAGTCCTGATCTAATCAAGAAAACATCAAAATCCTGCAAAGTGCCCTTGTTAATCCTGTCACTTACTACCTAGACCATTTTTCAAGATGATTTAATTAGCAAAGTAAAAGAACTTACTATTCTTTCAGCATTATTCACACAATTTAAAATGTATGCTTTGGCTTAAGATATAAATAACTTGCATACACTAGTAGAAAATACATGCAAATATAGCAGTGATATGTAAAAGCAAAGCTATATCCTTCTGCCAGTATCAGCAGAACCCCAAAGCCACAGTAAGAGGTCTATCTTTGCTAATTTTCAACCAGAGATGGGGTGAAAAAGAACTGCTACCAGAAAGAGCCACGCACAGCAAAAATGTAGTTACGCCTTCAGTTTTCCCAGAGCCAAAATGGCTTTCCAATACTAAGAACTCTAAATGTTTCACAGAAAAGGAAAAAGGTATAGGAAATACATACTTGCCAAAAAAAGAAAAAGTGCAGGTGTTACATGCTCTATGCATATATACTAACCCGTAAAATTTGTGTTAGTGAAGGAAAATCAAAAATAGTAACGAGAACCCATGATGCAGCTCTGGTTTAACCCTAGAAGCAATTCCCCCTTTTCAATAATGTGTAGACTTACTGGAGCTAATTGTCAGCGTATTCTTTATTACTACTTCATAGTTATAATATCAGAGTGCTCCTAAGGTATAATTAAAGATTTACCTAGATTTATGAGACTCTATCATCACCAACAGGGTTAAAGAATGCCGGGGAGACCCATCGTGTGAAGGTTTTGCTCAGCAATTTCCACAGCAGTAAGGGCATTGCAGAATTACTTCAGTGCTTTAGAAAGCTTGGCTGTTTGGCACTAATATAAGGGGTATTATTAGAAAGGGGATGATATGCATGTGTTAGGCCAACTCTGGGCCGCCTTATCTTTTCTGAAAAGGAGAAATAAATAAAAAAAAAGGAACCAGAAGCCAAAAGAACAGGATGGACGTACTCGTAAGAGTGAAATTAAATAGGAAATTATAGTTATCATTTATAACAACAATAATAATGATTTGTTGGAAAACTGTTAGTGTCCACACAGGCCCTCTGTATTTCCTTAATACAGATATCCTTGGTAATGGATCTGTGCTCTTCCACCTGAACTTTACACAGCCCATGCTTTAAAATGTTAACTAAACAGTGCTCAATGTTGTAGGCTTCCAGATGTTACCATATTTATTACATAACCGTTCACTGGATGTATTTAGTAAGCATGGATGATAGGATGAGCCTGGAAATCCTGGAAGGGATAGAAACAATCTGTAGTAGTATTTTAAAACATTATGGTGCCTCACCTTCCAGTTTACCATGTATAGGATCAAGTTGCAAAAGCCAAACCTGACTTTGATTAGTACTTTGTTCTTCAAAGGATTTCTCTGACTTAAACAGGCTGAGTGGTCAGAAACCACTGGTAAGGGTTCACGATTTACCTTTCTCTTAGCTCCCTTGAAGCATACCAAAAAATGATAAGGAATTAGAAAATAGAAACGTGATTCCTATATTAATGACAAATTCTTAGATGATGAATTGTATAAGAATTTACCTATGCTTTCATACATAGATCTTGTCAGAAATTACTCACCTCTCCTATATTCACAGAGTCTGTTTCGCCGTGGTAGTTTATAGAGGGCAAAGGATGAAATTTGTACCTGAGTTAAATATAATACTCAATTCTGCACATGGCCTGGGAACACTAATTGGTTATCTTGCCCTCTAATATTAGTCTTTTGCAGTGTGAATCTTTGATCCTTTTGGCAAACATTTCAGTTTCTGTTTGCTAAGGAAAGGTTTCATTCTGTGCATACAGTACATGGGTGCCTACTTCTTATCACACGCGCTGCGACAGTGTAGAAAAGCTAATATTCGTTGCACAGAAATTGCTTCTTTTACTGCAACTTTCACATCCTGTTCCTTCCTTCTTTGCAAATTCAGAGTTGAAGATATTATAGAAATTTAAGTCATGTGAAAAGGATCCAAGGTAGAAAAAGAATATGTTCTTCTGTGGGATGGATTGCCATTTTGAAAAAGTGAGAGAAGGGAGGTCAGAAAAACATAGGAAACAATAAGATTATGTTATTTTGCACTGCTTTCCTGTAAACAACTCATCTTTAAACTGTTTTAACTAAAGAACCCTTAGGACTTTAAGCACATAACAAGCTCTTGTAAGAGCACTGCAGCTGCACATGCAAACACTCGACTTTTAGAAAATGCTGGAATTTTAAGCTACTCATTTAAGCTCAGCTTTGTTGGTGTTGGCTGGTACATATATGATTTCGCATTTTCTTCAGCTCCCTGATCACATAATACTATTTTTTTTTTTTTCTAACGGGATTCTCCCACCACCTGCCACCCACCCTCTCCTTCTAGAGCACAGGATGAACTGTTTTCTGGAAATAAACTAAGGCACTGTATGAAGTAATTATCTTCAGGTTCCGTGCCTTAGTAGCTTTAGCATTGATAAGTTAAGAACAACTCTTGTTACTGCAAGAAGAGAAAAGACATGGCTAAAACATGAGAATAAATAACATGCAAGAGAATTCAATCACAAATCCACCTGCTTACCATGGGATGTATAGGGCCTGAATAGCAGACTTCCTAAGATCTTACAGTAGAGGATAAAGTCAGCCAAGCATATGGATCTGGAAGCTGGAGCATGTGTCCAGGAGACAAGAGGCTTTAACTTTTGACCCAGACTTACTCGAGGACTCTGCTGCCTGTAAAATGGGAAAAAAAAGTGTTGTTCATCTCCCTGTGGAGAGGCATCATTAGTAACTTTGAGGCATGCATACACTCTGGTAATAGATGTCAGAGCAATTCAGCATTCTTTGCAGCAAATGCATCAGAGGCAGAAACCCAAATGAAGAGCTGAAAAGGTATTCTTGGAATAGCTGCCTCTTTCCCTGAGTTGTGGTGCCCCCACTTATATGGTGTAGTGTGCAGGCCTTGTGTAGAAAAAGTAATAATATAATTGAGGACAGTTTGTGCTACACTTAAGTAGAAAGCAGACTGAAGTCGTACGGACTGCCTAATTTTAGTATTCCCTATCATGTAAGTGCTTAACTTTTATAACATAAATCTTAATCTCTCAATAGTCCTAATGTAATTTCCTGGGAATATTTTTTTCAGATGAAGGAAATGAAATAAATTCTATTTTGTGCAGTCTTAACAGCTCCCATCAGGCATGTGATTTGACTCTGATTCCTCAGGACAGATTTAAACTATTTGAATGACATGACTTTTCAAGTTACTGGCAGCAGGAAAAGGTTCTTGTCTTGGAAGGGGTGGGCTGTTGCAGCTACGCACAGAGCCAGGGAACCCAGACCAGATTGTGTATGCAAGCTCATGCTCTCTTGGCTGCGTGTGCAGCCTAATGCTGGAGGAAACTCTGCTGCTGTGTGGTGACACAGAGGTGGAGGATGTGTGAGAAAGTCCTAATAAATAAAGGCTTTGATTCCCTGCAGGACACGCGTGTACTACTGCTGCGTTGGCTGCAGGGTGACTTGGCCTTTTAAAATGTTCATTTTCTATCAGTACTTGGGAATTCTGTGACAACCCAGCACACAGAGCAGAAAGGAAACTGTATTTGTGGGAAGGAAGGAGTTAAGGGTGAGCTGCAACCATTTCTTTCCCCCTGCACTGAAGAAATAGTGGAAGAACTTCCTTAGCTCCAGCAATTTCTTCCTGTCATACTTTGAAAGCTGGGTGGAAACAAGAGGTTCATAAGAATTTCTCAAATGTAAGGGCAAAAGAGTCTTTTAAAATGAAAGGTGGAAACCGACAGGGAGTTCCTAGCTGCCTCTGATAGAAAAATCCATGCCTATGTTGTAGGAAGAAGTCTGTAATTTTAGGGCTTAAACAGAAACCAGCAAGTTGTTCTCTTAATTGTATCAGTGTGGCTTTTTTTCAAGCTTTTAAAAGTGTGCTAAGAACATAGCTAAATCCCTAAGATGTTCATTCTTATACAATAACACCTTTGACCCCATATTACTCTGGAAGCAGAAGGCAGAAAGCTTAGATTTTTAAATGTATCCTGGTCTATAATTTGCACTGAATTTATAGATGGTAAGATTTCAGTAGGAAGTATAAATCTACATACTTTGACTCCTGCAATGTAAAACCCTGGTTACAAGGTGCTATTTAGCATGGATGGTGATAGGGAATCCTTTAAGATGAAAATCTATGAGAACAAGGCCCAACGTGGTTATTTAATTATTATTATTTTTTAATAGCATTGTGTTGGGCAACTGGAGCTTTTGGCCTTGCTACAGACCATGATTTTGTTTCTTGTGCCATGTGTTGTCATATTCCTCTTTTCATGTTAGTGTAGGTTAGCATTTGGATATGTGTTAGTGTGGCCTGCCCATTGCTTTGGGAAGGTCTGTTTTGCTCTCAGCAAATAAAAGGTTCCTTGGCACTGATATAATAACTTTAAATACATGTGAGAAGTACCTTTTAACACTTAGAAGTATTCTCTCAGCAATACCATGCCATAAAGAAGAGGTATACAGCAAAACTTAAGCCATGTCATTTCCTTGAGCAAACATAATTCAATGAGGACAGCTCTCCAGGAAGGTACAGTGACTTCTATCACGTAATACATTTGTATATTAAGACTTCTCTTTTTGTAGTATCATAATCTAACTAAATTGAAACTGGTCATCTTTTAGCCTATTTCTTATAGAAACAAAACATACGCAGCCACATAGCCTGTTTGTTTCTGTAGGTCCCTCCCATGCATAAATTTATTTGAAACTGGGATTCAAAAATTAACAGATGGATACTGGTTTTAGGGTATTCATTTCCCATGAACTCCAGGCAATCAGACAGGTAGAGGAAGAGCCTAATAGTCCTGACCTGAGTGAAAAATTTCAGATGGTATTCATAAGTTATTAGACAGCAGAGAATTTACACTGTAGGAATAAAATATCAAAACACTAAATATCCCAGCAGCAAAAAAGCCTGGGATGGACCTTGGTCTCCATAGATTTCATAGTTAAGACTCCAAGATGCAAATCTACTGGAGACAATGTTCTGGAACTACTTGTTTGCTTTGAATTGTGAAATTACGGTTTTCCATTAACTGCCCAGTGAATGCTACTGGAAATGTGGTTGACACTATATGTTTCTGTGTGTGTGTTTCATAATGATGTGATGCTCTTCTCTCTCTAATGTCTACTTTAGCATTTTCCAAAGTGGGAAAGGCGTGGTTGTTTTTTTGTTTTTTTTTTTTTCAGAAGTTACCTGCTACAGCAGGTGTTTCCAAGAAGGGATCCTAAGAAAAGAAAGGTGTTTTTGAAGTAGAGGGCTGAATTGCTAGTGAAGTGGTATTTCAGCTACCTGCTAACTGTTGCAAACGGGCTCCTAGGGTTCTTGGATTCAAAGATGCAACGTGCTTCCTTGTGGTCCGTTTGCACCACCTTTGAAAAGAAACCTCCTCTTTGACAGCAGCTGAGTGAGACTGGCAGATGGGAAAGGGCAGCTGAATACAGTTCAGGTCCTTCGAAAACTGCATTTGCAATGGGGATGTGGTGTAGGAGGTGGAAGTGGCCCCCAACAGATGAGGGTGAGGAGAGGTCAGTGAGGTAATTTAAAGAGATCATGGCCTGGACAAAGCTTAGGGTGGGAAACAATTTTTAGCAACTGTATATGTAAATGGTTGTAATAATTAAAACTCTACTATCATCCACAGTAGTAACAGTAAAACATGAGGGCTTGGGCAAGCAGGACTAACCTACTGCTGAAATACTCCATTCCTTAAATGCTGATAAGTGTTTTTAATTCTGTTCTAGCCAGGTTAGTTATAAGCTCGATGATATCCAGCTGTAGAGGAACACGTGGCCAGTCCTGTCATCTCTCACCTTAATGAGCACTGAAAGCGGATAACTAGAAATTCTACTCAGTGCTCAGCATAGCAGTTCATTATATAAGTTCTACATATAGTTAAATTAGTAGCTTAGTTGACAAGAAGGTGACATAGCTCAACTTATTTTTTAAATTGCTTAGCTTTATCACTCTATTGAACAGATTGTTCAAGTATTTATAGACTACTGTGCTACAGCCAATGTGATCTGCAATTAAGGCAAAAATGGTCAAGTAAAATGACATGATCAAGCAGTTTAAAATCAGTTGACCTCTGATTGCCATCAAACAACCACAGGTTGAGGCTTGAACCACAAAATTGCCTTTTTTAATTCTTTAAGGAAATTAGGTGCTGGGACTTGTTTTGACTGAAACTTAAGAAAGAAAGGAAAAAATATCTATGTTATTGTAGTTTATTAGCATGTTGTTGAATTTTCAGTGAGATAACCTTTTGGTAAAAGCTGTAAACCTTAGAGGCATTACAGTTGCTGAAGTCCTGAGCCAAAGATCTTTCCACCCTGAAGGTGTCATGTTCCTGAAATATATAGAGTTTAAATTTTGGTTTAAGAGGACATAGGGATTTAAATTCATGCAAAACAGTCCAGTTGAAAGGTCTAGGACTCTGACTTCCAAGACTTTGACTCCAACCCTGAAACAATGGGGAAGCTGTAACTTCACCTGTCCAGCCCTGACTGAGAGAACTCGATTCCAATCAAAAAATAAACACTTTTAAAATTGGAAATTTCTTTAGCACAAAGACATTTGTGTATTTGCATTTTATGTAGAGTTTAACAATCTCTTGCTTTTGGAACCACAGCTGAAATGAGAAGTATGAAATAAATAAATCATAAGGAAGAAGGCTCAGGTTCAGACATCCTCTCCTAAAATTCTTACTTTACAATTGTGACTGTAACTTCTAAATTGACATTTTTCTTACCTTGCAAAAAATTTGTTTAAATCCACAGTGTGACTTTTCTTTTCTTCAACTTCCCTTTCACAAAGATGCATTATTTTGAGAAGGAATTCTTTGTTAACTCTTATTTAATTGACTCTAGTGGACAATCGTGTGGAAGAGAGTCTTGGCCATCAGTTCCTTTGGTGATCTATTGGTTCTAGGAAGGAAAACTGGGAAAATGATAGAGGGAGAGAGAACAAAACGTTAGGGGTTAAAGAATGCATATTCAGAGAACCTTTGAACAGCTAAAACAGAAAAATCTTCCCAGAAAAGACCTCAACCAAGAAGTGAGTTACTTCCCATTGATACAATTTTGGGCTTGAGAGCTCTTGGCTGGTAAGATTTTCTGTAATGGGAATCAGCTGACCTGTGTGGTTGGAATGCTCCCACCCTCTTCTAGCTCAGCCTCCAAAACTCAGTAGTGTCTATATTCTGCTCTCACTTATGCCAATGGTAAATATTCCTGTTTTAGAAAACAGCATTGTATGTTTTTATTGCTAAGCTGGTCAGATATTCCCTCAGTCGAGAAACACCTGGGCATTATTGCCCAAGGCTTGATTTAAAGAATTAGCAATGCATAATTTTTGCAGCTTGAAAGAAACTTTGACTGTTTCTAATGAGCTTGTTCTACAAGCTACATTGCTTTAATTCACTTGGAGATTCTTCAGGCTTTTTGGAGCAGTTATCAGTGTTTACGTTAAAAGTTCTTGAAAAAGAAGTCCAGTGCTGTTAGTACTTCCCTCTAATACAGTAGACTATGTCTTGTTTCCCAATAACTACAGAGTCTTATGCTGCCAGGAAATATTTCCAGCGGATTTTGTAATAGGAGTCCACTGGAGACGGGAAACAGAGATACAGGAATATCTGACATCAGTCTTGGCCAGAGCATCCAGTTCTGTTTTTAACTGCACTGGGCTGTTGCTGGTTAGAGCAAAATCCATCAGCATAAAATTATATGCTACATAGTAGGATGCAAAATGCTCATCTGGACAGTGCTGATGCGTGGTTCTTGCTACCATAATCCAGATGCATCCTTAGGTAACATCCCCATACTTGTCTCAGTGCCTTGGCTTGCTTTTCTTTCTAGTGGTATTTTGTGGACTACTGGTAGATAGGTCTTTCCTTGCTTCTCCCTCAGGAAGGTGAGGAAGAAGAGGCATCCTGCACATTCCTCTTCTCATAGCAAAATAACTGATTTTATCATTATATGTCTTGGTTTACTGATGAAGCTAATAGTGCTACGTGAATCCTCTGCAGCTCTCCTCAGTGATTACTCCTGCCTGGCATCCAAGTGTCTTTGAAAGGCTCTTTGGGCTGCTTTTCAACAGGGGGAATTTGTTGGAGGGAGAACTTCCTGCTGCCAAGGGGTGGAAGGGCAAATTTAGCTTAGCAGCTCACCTTAATTGAGTCTGTTGGTGCCTGCTGTGCACTAAAACTTCAAATTTGATCTGGTCAGCATGGCTGTGCACTGCATAGGTGGTTTGAAGTTGGATTTATCCTGCCATGGGAATTGTCTTCATCAATGAAAGGAATAGCCTGTGAGCCTAGTGGTCTGTGACAGCCTGGAACTCCAAATTGAAATGGGTATGCTGGCAAGGGGCGATCAGTTGAATCCTCAGAACAGCTAATTCTACTGCTGCCTCTCTTTCTCCCTATAGTCATTTTGTTGGTTGTGCACAAGTCTATATAGGGAGTGGAAAACAATATAGGTCTTCTCCGCACCCCCTCATTTATTGTTGTTTGACCTAGTAAGCCACCCTCCCCCTCTTTTATTTTTGTGGCAAGTCAACTTTGTAAAGCCAACCATTCTGACTCGCTGTACAAGCAAGATAAAAATTTTAGAAGTGGAAGTTCAGTGCTGCAATGTGATTTAACTGTACCTGTCTAAACCTCCTAGGCTTGACATGTCAGTATCAGAATATGACGTGTCCTCATCAGAATGATGTATGAAGCCTGGGGCGCTTCAGGAGTGCTGTTTAACCACACTAGAACATTTAGTCTTAAAATGCTGTTTTAATTTTTTAGTTCTCAGTACCCTTGGTCTAGTCTGAGACCAGCATGTAGCTGTTTACTAAATAGGTAATGATGAAGAATCTAGTCCAAAAAATGGTGGGATTGGTGTATGCATATTTTAAATCAGGCAGGAAGAAGCCCTAGGAAAGGTAGATTTTGTACATGTTCACGCATTCTTTGGATGCTCAGGATTGATGGGCAAGCGTTAGTGTGCATTCACACTCAGTTTGCTTGTCAGTCTCATCTGGGAAGGCCTGGAAGTCTGAACCTAATAACCAATGTTTTTTAATGTCTTTTTTTCCTTTTTACCACTTTTCTTCAAGTAAGGGAAAAAACTCTATTTTTTCCTTGTTTTCATCTGTGTGACAGCAATCCTAAGCAATCAAGCCATTCCGGTGGCATAGGACATTATATGCTAACATGGTAGGCGCTATAGCCTAGGGATGGCCCTCTCCTTAGATGTCCAGTCTTGCTGGCAATACTGTCACATAGGAACTGGAGAAATGAGTCTGTCATCAGGAATTTTTTGCAGCCAAATTTTATTGCCCAAAGACAAGATGTTTCATTTCTGAGCTGATTTGTCTTCCACTTAACCCTAAACATTTTTAAGACTTTTTGCAAGACTTGAAGGCCAATCTCATGCTAAAAAGTGGGTATTTTCATTTGCCTCTGTTCTCCTCTAAGGTCTCCTTCATTAACTTCAGCTGCCTTAGCAGAGGGTGGGAGAATTGCTTTTGTGTTGGGGCTAGAAAATGATAATTTTTCAAGACTGTTTTAAAACATCAGATGGGAACAGAAGTTCACAAAAAGTATTTCTGCTTTTTTTTTTTTAACAAACTGTTTCATAGCATATGCACCACTTAATATGGCATATGTTAACTTCAGTGTTTTAATTGATTAGCAAAGTAAATAGACGTATATAATGGGAATAATCTGTCAGTAGCATCGTGAGGCTCCAGCAAGGTGCATTCTTTCTTAAGAATGTACTTGTTTGGTAGTTTGGGCTTTTTTTTGTTGTCTGTGATTTAAAAGAAATTTGATACATTATCAACTGTACGTTTTGCTTTCACCCCTGCAAGCTGTACTGTCTGGCAGCATGCAAATGAGAGATGGCTTTACATACGGGCGGAAAGAAAGAAAGGGATTAGGTGGACTACTAAATACACAGTGTGGAATATTGTCAATGTTCCCTAGTGACTTTGGGAACAGACCTTGACCAAGAAGAAAATAGACTGTAATTAATAACTCAAAAAGTTCAAGTCAACTGGGTTTGTGAGGAGTGAAGGTACTAAAATGCTAAAGTTAAAGCAAGGATTGAAAACTGTTGCTTGTCCACTTGCATAAGCCCAGTTTCAGTTTATTAAATGTCTTATGTCATGTGAACTATTGGTTAGTAAAAACCAGGCTATAGATGAGAATGTCTCTTGCAGTACTTGAATTGCTCCTATTAACATTCCTATTAACTCCATCTTCATACTGAATTTTGTAAGTTCATTGGGTTTGAATGACTTACTTTACTGTAGGATTTGCTTTACTGTAGCTTTTAATTTCATTAGAAAAATTCAGCTCAGACAGCAATGTCAAATGCTCCATTCTAGCTCTAAGCAATCCCATTTCTGTAGGCAAGCTTGCGGACGTTGAGACGCTCTGCAGGTGGGCCTCTCAAATCTGGGCATAATTCTTAAAAGACAACTGTTATTCTTAGTTACTGCTCTACGGACAGCTTTCCTGAGAGACACAGTCTAAACAGCTTCTCTAAAATCAATCATTCTATCCAAAGTATTGCAAAAACATCTATGACAGCCTTAGATAATTTTAGATGCAGTAGATAAGCACAGTTGTTTTTTAACTTGTACATGGGATGTATTTTTTTTTTCCACAGTTTTGATAACCTTCGTGCACATAGCATGAAGCAACAGATGAAAAACATTTTTTTCATTAAAGCATATCAGCAAAATACAAAAGCGTACATCCAGTAGGACAAAGGCTTTGGGGACCAGGACTTCTTGTTGCTGCTCTCTGCATGAAGCTGACCTTGTCTGTATCCTATAATGGAAGTTACTTCATCATCCAGCCTTGGGCCTCTCCTGAGCAAATACTGCCAATCACACTGAATTGTGCCAAAGGCACACCAGCCGTGTCATGCAGATGACTGTCCACTGTGGACTCAAATGAGACCACCAACTCTTAACCCTAACAGAACTGAGAATTTGTTTTATTTCAGAGTAGAGACAAGTACATAGGTCTACAGGGTGCTTTTGTTTTCACATTAGCTGTTGGTAGGTTTTCTAGGGATTACATACACTACTAAAAACAAAGGGGAAAAAAAGGAGGTTTTATTGGTTTTCTGGATACGGGCAAAAACCAGTCACATTCAACACTTGATATTTAGCTGACATGTAATATAAGCTTTAAAGAAATTGCCTGTTAATTTTGCTTGGTTATTTTGACTGTATATGTAGTATCATTTTGCATATTTGATTTATAAATATGAGGGATATTTAGTATAAAAATATGATACCCCAAAGACTTCATGAGATTCAAAGCTCTTCAAAGTTCAAGTTTCAGTGCAGCTAATGTCTCCAGATTAATGTGGGAAGTTTGCAAAGATCTCACTGCATAATGTTTTAGTATTTCGTTAATTTTTGCAGCAATTGTTCGGACTCATATTGCCATTTTAACGTTTTTCCCTTAACTACCTTCATCAGCCACAGATCATAGGACACTGAGGATCCTGGCTAACAAAGCTAGGAAAAAAGTATTTAGCAGACAATGACCGTAAGCAAATTTCAAAAACCCAGGCCAATTACAAATCATATTCTCCCTCATTCAAAATCAAGGCAGTATTTTACCTCTTCCAGGGCCTTTCTGAGCCTCTATTAGCATTCCAGATTTGCTGCAGCAAAAACCTCGTTTGTCCCCACAGGAAAAATACAGATTGATTTCTCAAAGTATGGTCCATTATCTTCTTTGTGCCCTCAAAGCCACATTTGGACTACAGAGATGTCTGCTAAGCTAGCTGAGCATTAGTCCTGATGGTCATTTGACCGTTAATCCTTTGGTTGTTGTATGGTATAAACATTAGGTTAGCTCATCACTTGAGATCATCATTAGCCTGTGCATCATCTAACCTGGCCTGCTGAAGGATTTCATGTCCTTCACCATTGTATCTTAATACCACTGCCAAACAGAAGGCCCAGCCAGGACCCTCGATTTCAAAAGTTTCTACAAAAAATCAGGGAGAAGAACTAAGCACAGATGTATTTAAGGCCAAATTGTACTCCTTAAATTCCAGAGAAGCCCCACTCCTTTCTCCTGAGGTAGAATTTTGTATGATGGTTTTCCTGGTCAAAATTGGGTTCACTTTACTGCAGTGAAATGTAAAATATAAATGTAAAAGAAAGTAATAACAGAAACATTGAAAAAAAACCCCCTTCCTATAGTGCAGTGCTCAGGACAGGTTAGGAGTGTTTCTCATCAAAATCTCAGGCTCCTTTCAAAAGCCACATTTCATAAAACTCTTTTTAAATGTACCAGTTACGAGAATGGAAGATCTCGTGGCAGAAAAGCCAAATGCAATGTAGAGCAGTGAGGTCTCCGTAGAATGGTGTTAGCATATGCTGGTGAAGACGTCAATTTATTGCAGCATTGTGACAACTAATAAATCCGATGTATTTCAATAGTTTCTCAACTCATGGATGAGTTTTTGGTTTTCATATGTCACACCTGAGTCCTTTTTCTAAAAGACTTTTCCTGTGCAGAACTACTTGATTTCTCTATTGAAAGATTTCAATGTAATTAAAGTGATTGCTGAAAAAGACATCATTCTTCTTTTAATAAGACAATTAACATATTCAGTAACTTTAGACTTGCTTGCTGAAAGAGTGAAAGTTTATTTGTATGTTCTCTCACTCAAATGTTTTGAGATTTCCCTCATCTTGTTTCCAATAACATATGAATAAATTAAATCAAAATATGACAGAGCTTCTGTTTTTTTCTTATTTAGCAGATAGATTATAATGAAGGCCTTGATTTGAATTTCAGGAGCTTAAAAGTATTTTGTCATTGATTTCTATGGCTTTTGGCCCTAAGAAAGCATTATGTGATTCCCCCCCCCCCAATCTAAATAGACTGAATGTACAACGAGAGTAATCAAGACAGTGTTATTTAATATTTGGTAGAAATAAAAAATACTCAAAAATACACAAAAAATATACAAAAAAATACTCAAATACTTAAATTTTAACAATCACCAGAGATCCATTTTGGACTCATACCTCAAGTTTGATTTTAAAACATAGACTTTAACTTCATTTCTTGTAAATATTTTTATTAAATGCCAACAAATACATTTCCTGTCACCAACACACTTTGACTTCTAGTTGTAGGCAAAGATATGCAGCAGTACCATAATGGGATATCCTTTTATCTTTTTACGCCAGTTATGCAGATATTCTGATCATTTTTGTGCTTATTATGCACAATTTAGTTTTTCCTTGCTTTGTAAAAATCAGTCTCTTTTTGTGGCTCATTTGCAGATGTTTGCTCTTCAGTATTGGTTGATAAATGTTTTAGATGAGGTGTAGAGCTCATAATTAAGGATTTACATTCCATAGACAAAAGCTTCTTAATATAAAACGTGTATTAGCTAATACATACCACAACGGCTGGTAGGCGTACTGCCATTGGTAACTTCCTATATATGTGTTGATCACTGAGATCAAGTTACTGTTTCTGCTTCTCTAGTTCCTTGAGTAAAGAGCTTACATGCAGGAGGAAGGTCCGTGTAAGCTATTTGCTTGTTACAGGAGATTGAACTTCACTACAAATCCATTTTCTCATGCATATGGATGGCTTGTAGGAGAACTGACATGGGTATGGCTTTTGATTTTCATTTTGAGCATTCCTGCTAGTTTCATCCTTTTGTATAGGACTAACAGAAGGCTCGAGCTTCAGCTCATGAAATTGAAAGAGATTTAAGTGGAGTAAAGGCTTATTCATAGCCCTTGGCTAAATGACCATCTAGAAATACTTGCTAAATGCAAGATGAAATCATATGAAATCAGTCATGTGAAATCTTCTTTCAGTGAAAACATATCCCATTAAAAGTCAGATACTAATAAATTTTAAAAGAAAATGGCTAAAAGAGATTATATCCAAGGAATTGAATGAATGCTACCAAGGAGTCACTCGCCATTTTGGAAGTTCTTGCAATGAAATGAGAGGACAAAAATGATAGCCGTAGAACTCCGTTTTCCTCCCCGTTTTACTTGTCTGACCCCTAGTTAGCTATGTCTTCATTAAAAGAACAAAACTCAGAATTTCACACCCATTTAACACCAAGTTAAGTATCACTTAACCCCTCGGTACTGACCAAATGTATCCCCATTAAGCAGAGTTTTTGTTAGTACCATCCCAATTAAACAGCAGTCACAGCTATTCACTAACATTACACCAAATTAGTTTCCTGGGAGGTATCTTAATAAAGCAACCATCCCAATTAAGCCTGTCCTCATTAGATGGAGGATACAGTATTACTATTTTATTGTAATTGAAGAAAGGCTCATGGTCCCATTTCATATAGTTTAGCTACAGAATTATTAATAAACAACAGTTCTAACTAATATATTAGTGCTGACTCAGAATATAATAACATTGACCTATTAAATATGGCATTTGCATGTAATCAGTGGCTTCTTGCTGTAGTTTTCTCAGCCACTGGAAAACAGAAGGGTTTAGTCTTCTTGTGATGTCCTTGTTCTTCTTTGTTGACATCATCACATTTAGTCTGTACAAAAGAAGTGTTGAAAAACATAGAAATTGCTGACTTAGGCTCCTTGGAGCTTTTGGAGGTGATGACTGTGATAAGCTGGAAATCTTTTGAGCTTATGGCGTTTGCAGTTTCCCAAATGTAATTCAGATTCTTCGCTAGCTCTAATTTTTAGCTTTAGCTCCAGTTGTTTTCTAATACAATCCTGAAAGGGTGAATTTGGACAATCTCATCTTGGCCATTTTGAGCACATATGCTAGAACTAAGTCTTTTTGGCTCAGCTGTAGCTTGAATCTAATGAAAATGACAGATAATGCAGAGCGCTGTGTGCCTGCCAAAAAAGAGGATATTTCCCATGAGATAGCACCTGGTGATGCAGAAATAGACACTATAGATTTGTGATTGGCTGGTACTTACCAGTATTCATATCTAGTCAGTATTATCAACCACACAAGATCACATCTTGGATAATAACAGCAACAATGGCATGCATAAAAAATTACTGCAGCAAAAAAGGGAAAAAAATAGATCAATTATGTCAATTATATGGTAGCACTTTTTTCCCCTCACAGTTTCAACACTGAGAAAAGGTGGCATCTATCTCTGATCTAATTATTCACATGCTTATTCGTTTTTTTTTTCTTTCAGTTTTCTCCTTTTTACACATATAAAGGATCTTGCCTTTAAAAAAACAGTGTAGAATCAAACGTGCATACATTCTGTATGTGACTTACATTTTAGCAGCTGAATAGTTGGCTACTTGAAAATAAAAAAGCATAAAAAGATTCCTGTGTTGGCTTTCTCTAAAGGGATATATATTGAGATGACCTTACCTGAGAGCAAAAATGCCATCAGCCAGAAAACTGCCATAAATTAAACTGCTATTTAAGCCCCGATACTAGTAAAAGGGTCCAAATTTCCAAGGTGCCCCTAATGGGTCTCTGTTCGATGATAATGGAGCTTTTCTCTGAGGGAGTACATTCACCAAAAAAAAAAAAAAAAAAAAATCACAAACAGAATGTCAAAGGAAAAATCAGCCTCCTTTTATTAGGAAGTGTTGTATATAAACTCCAGTCAGTTTGGGAAACTACAGCTCTGGTGAATTTAGCTTACCTAAGGTGAGATAATGAACAAGGTGATTCTGAAGAAGAAATACAAAATCATTACGCAGATCTGTAAATTTTATAATGAATCATTTCAATTAGATTCAGGCAGCAGCAGATGTTAACTCATTTTGGCACGCCCAAGCTTTGAGGTTCTTAGGCTGAATTACTACTTTTTTTTTTTTTTTTGTGGAAACTTGATGAATCTCACATTTAGAACTGTGCATGAAAAAAATGTGTTATGTAAAAACAGAGCAAATGGGCCCTTCATTTGCTGATTAATGGGTCAAGCCTCTCTTCTTATACCACGAGGGGGTTTTAATGTGAGAAAGTGATAATAGGTTCACAGAGACAACAAGCTGGGGCTTAACGCTGCTGGTGAACCCAACAGTATTTCTGTGGTTTTTCTTGAGTTTTCCTCACAGTAGTCCAGCTGTGCCATGGAGGAACAGGCATTCCCATATGCGACACGGTCTTCATGTGTTTGTAAGTGTCGTAAAACATTTGCTGTTTTCAATGGATTTGTTGGGCAGTTGCTGGACAGTTGCGTTCACGTGGTATGCTGAGAGGTTTTTTCTGTTAATCTAGAAGAGGGTTCACATGAAATATCCACTTTCGTTTGCCCATAGTTTTTAATGTTCATATTTTAAAAGTCCTTGTATTAACCTAAATGGAGACAGTGCCACTAAACATAGGATTTAATAGTCTTCTCTCATACCACTTTGCTTTCTGCCTAGACCACCTGAATGGTCTGAGCCGTCCGATTTCTGTCTTGCTCACTCTTAACCTTGTCTGCTATCATAAGAAGGACAGGGTTTGGTTTACGCTGAGCAGCTAAGCAGATGTCTCCGGGATGGCACTGTCTGCCTTTGTACTGGAAGGGAATTTCTGCTGGCTCATAGCGCTTTCTGAAAGAGCTGTCTCTTTAAGGAGTTATCTCATATTTTCAGAAATTGACTGTGAAAATTCTAAGTAATGGTGTGACATGATCACACTCACTTTCCGTAGTTAATCCTTCACTAGGGGTCAGGCGCTTTCTCTGCTCAATGAGTCATTTGATTGTCATCTACCTTGCACAAAAAAACTACGAAGCCCCAAGCACTGTCTGGTAAGGATGACAGGCAGTCACAGTGCTGAGCTCTGTGCAGGAATAACTGAGTTAGAAAAAAGCTGCTGGCACTGTAATAAAGCGTTTAATGGACAGACAGCCTCTTTTACCTTCCTTGGGGTAACACTAAATCCCTTTTTATTGTAGTTTGCACAGATGTTAGTGAGTTATCCATTTCTCTAATCATACTAGAAGTTGGCACATCCATCTTAAGTAAGAAGACCAGCCCACTCTGTTTTTGAGAGTCCTTTTTCTAATAAACTTGTGTCAGTTTCAGGTCAGTTTCACCAATACAAATAAAATTCAAACAAATAAAAAGTATATTGTCTCATGATGAGATGTATGTAATTATGTCCCTTAGGTCAGTTTAAATTTACAGAGGGAGTTACACTGTGTATAACCCTTACCGCAATCTAGATTTTCCCTCCGCTTTAAAAAATAAAACAAAACCACTGCAATATTTAGCCAATATATTGTAGTTACGGGGTATTCTCAGTTTTGGAGCTGAGCGTTCTGTATGCTTCATTTTACTTTGCAATTATTTGTATATAAATGCATCATTGTGTTCTGTGAGCAGTATCTCCCCTTCTCCCTCTGATAAATCTTTGTGAATGGAATCCACTTGTTTTGTTTATTTCCTCTACAAAGTGATGCTAACTGGCTTAGTAAATGCAGAATATTTATATTTGTTTCTGTTCTTTTGCATGGCGCTAAAGCAATTGAATCCTCTTGTTGAAGACTTTATTTCCCTTCAAGTGGTTATTCCTAAATGGAACACTTTTCTTAATGAAATGAAATAAAAGCTTTGGTTTTGGGGCTGAGTGGGGAGAGAGAAAAACCCTCAGCCTAGCTCATGCACGACAAGGTGCTACATGCTTCAACTTCTAGCGTGCTTACAAAGGTCAGCTAAAGTTCAGGAAGGGATAAATGATTGCTACTTTGAGGGGGTCCGTGGTAAGCCTTGTTCTTTTTTGCACTGAGTTGATGGGTTCACAGCGGTAGCTGAATTTTGATAGATTGGCAGACACTGAAAGGAAATGCTAAATCTGCCACAGGGACTCTAACTAACTTCATTTTCTAGGGGCAAAGGGTAAAAGACAAGGGGTACTGTTCAAGGGCAGGACATCATATGACCTGGTCAACAAAGCTACCAGTGTTGTTTGTTTGGATCCTTGCCTTGTTGTACCTGGCTTCTTAACAAAAGGCCTTACCAGCAGGGTGGGCTATCAAAATAAACATTAAAGGTTCAGGGGTTGATGCTAGTCCTTTGTGTATGTAAATTTACTGCTCTCTAGGGTCTCACTGTAAATGAGAAGGCCTGTCTCTGTTGTGTTTCCTGGTAAAATACTTTTAATAAATAAATCAAAGACTATGGAACATTAACTATTTCTCACCAAAATGGAAAAAGTATGCAGTTATTTTTTTTTAAACAGTTCCCATACTTGGCTATAGAAAAGAAAACCTCTCTCAGCTTCCAAATACCTAGGGCAAGTTACACTGACAATCTTGCAAAACAAAAACCTAACCTCCCAGGTTGGCTGTTGAGTTTTACACCGAGCTGATGTGCTGAATATATCTGACTTTTTATACATGCCTTGAAACAGATAAAACAATTGATTAAGTTGAAGGCCACATTTTGGTAAGGCCAGTTTTACGATGGGGTATGTACAATCTAGGCACGTTTGACATCCGGTTAGTACACTCAATTGTAAAAACTTTATTCACAAACTGGGTAATTGTGCACGCAAATGCTTAATTAAGTGCATTTGTCCGGGTCATTAAGCCAGTTGTATACACAGTTGTGAAAACTGTATGCTTCTACTTTTTCTTCTTTTTAATCTTAAGTTTCCTTTGTGATCTCCTAACACATTCTAGAATGAATGAAAGAATTTATGCTTTAAGAGAATGGGGAGTTTGAAATGTTTGCAAGGGAATCTGAAACCATGTGAAACCAGCTAATGTTTCAGATTTCATCAGAAACTCAAAACGCATCAGTGATTCCCCAGGTTTACTAACCATATGGTGAACCTGAGTCTAACTTTCAATGACCACAGTCTGATTTATGGTTTTCCACAGCAATTGGTCAAAAACTGTGAGTTTTCCCAGGCTACAAAGGAAACTAGACAACCTTAAGTGATTTGACTGAGGGTTGGGTTTAGTCTGAAGTCACAAGTCAGAATTTGACTGGAGGTTGGTATTTCCATAGCTTTCTAAAGTGCCCAACCATGTTATCGGTACACTAAAATTAAAATCGGCTGCTTTACAGGCCCAGTGTTATTAAAACCGTTTGCTTCATCTCTTTGTTTATCTTCTAAGACCACTTGGGGAAGAACAGAAAAATCTCATTTTGATTTTTTTTGTTGATAGTGGTGATTAACAAGAGCAGAGCTCACGTGACCTCCAAGAATCAGCCTCCGGACCAGTATGGGTTAAATTAGCTTTGTTTCCATTTCTGGGAACTGGACAGCACACGTTGCAGGGATTTTTCTTTTTTTTTAATTCTTTTTTTGCCTAACAAGGAGCAGGTCCCAAAGCACTTTACCTCACCCGAAACAGATCTGAGAGTGCTTTCTTTCAAATATCACACCCATTTTGAGTTAAGCAACCCAAGTCAGGACACACAAGAGGCAATATCTGTTTATTGGGATAATCGAGAGCTGGAGAGGATTAGAAGGTGAGTCAGATAGCGTTCTACAAGAAGGACATAAATGACTCCACAAGGCTTGAAAGGAGGTTGCTTTTCCCTGTTTGTTTCCAAAAGGAGAGCAAGAGGTTTCTTTCTTTTTTTTAATTTTTTTTTTTTAAACCTTTAGTGGGATGTTATGTATAATACTGGAGCCAAACACCATACCTAAATGAAACAGGAAAAATGACTTTACTCAGCTGTACGTCTTTATATGCTGCAGGTTGAGTTTCTGCTCAAGCTAGTGATTTTAATGAATTTTAGATGGAAATTTTAAATAAATTATACAGGGGGAGTTTCAGAGGTTATTCTAATTTGGCGTATTTTGGTTTATTTTAATTTAAAATTCAGAAACTGGGATGGAGTTGAATTGAACAAGCCTTTAATACAGACAGTTCAGCTGCTGTATTTACTAAGGTTGTTGATGTGTTTTTCTGATTTCTGTAGTATTGAAATGAACTACGAACTCCCATCTCAGTTTTATTTTTTTGATCAAGAGGGCACATCAAGATTGCCATATTTAATTGAAACATTTTGTGGATAGGATATAAGCCCTGTCATGTGCAATGTAATCAGATGTTATAATTTTCCGTCATTACAAAATCATCCTTCTTTAGTGAAAAGTACAATAAATAAGTGATAGGTAGCACTCTGGATTCATCAAAGGCAATGGGTAATTTTGTCCAGCTGAATTCTTCATGATGTTGTAGCTTAAGGTGTGGTCTTGAAAGCTCTCTGGTTTGAAGTATCCTGGAATGCATTTTCACATCTGTTTCTTCCCAAAATAAGAGCATCTTTCTTTTGATAAATACATCAGTGGTTAATCACATGTCTTTGGGGAGGTGTACGTAGTCTTTCTCCAGGCAGATGTGAGGAAGGTCTTCCTGAATTGTGAGGTGACTAAGAACGGTGTGAATGTGAGCAGTGTTGAGTTCAAGTTAAGGTATCTTGTTCAGGATTGTTGATGTGCCTGCCTCCTTCGCGCAGCCTCTAGGCAAGGAGGAGTGCATGAGAGCTGACTGGAGCTTGCAAAATAGCACGCAGACTTATCTTCAAAGAAGTGGTCAAGCCTCTAAATCAACAGCAATTCAGTTATTGCTGTAAGGGCAAACATCACTACCACAGCAATGCAGGGATGGTTGTGACCTTCAAAGCCTGCTGGAGAAACTATATGTCTAAGTGGTCAACCCTTAGGATCCAAGAATAAGTATTTCTGTGTCTTACGATGAACCATAGGGTCATGCAAGAGGAGCACGCAGGGTGCAGATACCACAGTATGTTCACAAAACGACAGAACTTCTGGCGTCTTCTCCTCAAGATGTACTCAGTGGTACTGAATCTCTTTTTCCTCATGTTCTCCACTCCCACTCATCCTGAGATTTTCCTTCAAATTTCTTTTTTCCGATGGCCAGAGTGGAACAGAGCTGCTGCTTGATAACATGGCAATCTTTTAGGTTATTTAGCTAATCTTTTGAACTATCATTCCAGTTTCAGCAGCTCGCAATAAGCATTACTTGCAAAACAGTGAATTTTGTCTTATCCTCAGAATTTTATAGACATTCACATCACAAGGCACTGAGCTTGATATTGCAGCATTTTTAGTATAAAGAAACAGATGTTTGGCTCCACAACATGGGCGCCACCTTCTAACAAAGGTACTTCCCTAACACAGATCCAAAGGTCATGGTGTCTCTCCTTGCTTCCAGTGCTCTGATGGACAAGCTTATCCTGAGGTAGTCACATTTTCTGGCTCTATTATAGGCAGAGTATTTGTTTATTCCAAGAAGATTCAATACTGAATTGTGTGACTCTGATAAGCTTGACAAAAAGAAGGGTCTTGTGTTTGCTGGAAGAACAAATATACTGGCTTTCATAGCAATATGAATCGAGGAGGAGAAAAAGGCATAATTAATTATGTTTGAACCAGTTCAGAGGCAGGAATGTAATGTCTCCCACACTTCTCTCGTTACTCTGCAACCACTCAAAATTTGAGGGGGCTTCCCAAGAGCACACTCAGGGAAGTGGGAGTCCAAAACATGGGTGTCAATTATGCATGCTTAAGTCAAATAAGTAGCTTGGCCCTGACCTCACTTTCAGCTAGCCTTGCTTAGAAATAAAACTGCAAAACAGGAAAACCCTTGCAAATGGGAATAATCTTTATAATCGTAACCTTCCCGCTACTTCAGCATACCCAGATTTATTGGTGTCCATGCGTGCATCTGCCTCGACTTCTTTTTTTTTTCTTTGTTTGTTTGTTTCTTTCTTATTTGTTATTTGAAGGGAAGAGCATTTCCTTGAAAATAGAGACCCTCATAGCTCTTCACGGTGTATGCTATTGAAGGACTCTTCCAGACTGGGTGCAGGACACTTCAGAGGCTATGAAATCTTTAATTGGCTTTGAATCGGTCTTTTAAAATGTGATCTTAACAGAGAGAAAGAATAGCCTGATTAGACCAATGGATCAGGCTACCATCATTATTATCCCTGCAGGTTTTTAGAGACAGCATTGGAGAAAACTGTAAATCAAAGAGTCAGCTGAAAATAGATATGGCATACTGAGTTCTAATTCTCTGTGTGACAGACATTTCTGAGAGTTTTGAGTAATAACTGAGGAACATCTCCACATTCCCAATGAGGAAATCCAGTCTAATATTGCTGACTTGTCCATTGCAATGAAAGCAAAATGTACAAAACACAGCATTGAAACAGATTAATTGATTGAACAGTGAATCATTATTTCGTTATTGCTTACTTAATAGATGGTTCTTTTGAATCCGTTTTTATTTAAATGCATTATGATTATAATTTCCTTGGGTACTCACAGTCTTTGAGTCAAACTGATACCCCTTTTTATTGTTCTATTACAAACACTACAAATATCTTCCTTACAAAAGGCTCTTGACTACATTTAATCTAGATTTAGCTTAAGATATTGATGATCTCAAGACATTTAAATGCATTCAGAAGTTGATGTTCAAGTAGGTTTTGAGCATCATTTTCCAGCTCATCATAAGCTGTATTTTTATTCTCCTCCCCCAGTATTTCCTGTAATTCAACAAAGGCTTTTGTGGAAGGTTTGGAAATAGCTTGGGCAATCTTGAGATCCATTGTTTGAGGATTCTGACCTCAGTTTTTAACCTAGTGGGCCCACCGCTATCTATCGCTAGTAATTTCTCTTCTCCTCCCAAACAGGAAAAAAAAATAATAATTAAGGCTGAGAATTCCTTTTCTGCATTTCTGCCAGAGGAGAGACTTCTGTAGCAAATTGACTTGTATCCGCAAAAACGGTGTGGCAAGATACCGTATGTGGTAATTGTATGCACTGTTCAAAATATTTTAAATGAACTTGTTCTTACAAAGAAATAAGTTATGAAGTTAACTTTTACGTGTGTGTGAATAATTAAACTATTGTCACTACTCTAAATTATCATCTATTGTTAACTTACATCATTAAATCTTGCTTCTTTGCTAAAGAATAATGAAAAATACACTTAATTAACAGTTATTGCAAGCTTGAGGCCATTGATAACACAGTTCTCAGACTGAATTTCACAAGTGTGTTTTGTACTTGACTTGAAATTGCTGCTTTATTCTAAAGCCCTGCACAGTGATGTGGGCATAACAAATTTTGTATCACAAGAACGAACTCCCTTAGTAAATTATGTCACTGTTGGTTAAGATTAGGTTGCTACAAGCAAACAACTCAAGTGTTATTTTTTTTTCCCAGTGCAGAGGGCGGAGTTATGGCTTGAGCCTGCTGTTTTAGTTGCTTTTAGCAAATTTATAAAAGGCTTTTGCTGTGTGCCAAATCTGACAAAATCCCACCCCCTTTGCCTCACAGCTTCGCTCTGCCAATCCATCAGAAGATTTTGGGGGGTTCTGTAACAGTTCCCTGAGGAAAGTGACTCTGGTTAATTTCCTTGTTGTTTCGATTACAGAGGTGATAGGGTTTTTTTCCTTGGATATTGTTAAAGAGGCTTGCCAGCACTGTAAAGAATGTGCTGCATTCTTCAGATGAAATAAGGCCAATCAGTGGAATAATGAGGAAAGTAATATCTCCCTAGAGAGTCTGATTGGGTTTTCATCAAATCAGCCAACCTTTTCCAGTCATTTACACCAACGTTCACTCCGTGCAGGGTGTTATGCTGTCTCAGATTCTTTCCTCCTTTTAAATCCCTTGTGATTATTACTGATAACTAAATAATTGGGATGAGGCAAATTTATGTATATTGTATATGTTCTCCTTTTTAAAATTAATTATTTTGCTCTTATTTTTTCACATATATTTTGAATGATTTTCCTACCCTGGAAGCTATTCCAAAGAAGAGAGGGATATGCAGGAGCTGGAAGATTTATTCCTTTGTGACACTGAATGTCCTTTTATTTTTAATATGTGAGGTAGTCTCCCCTGAATGGAAGGTTACCTACTGCTAAGACTACAATCCCATGACAAGATGCCCAATTCTTGTTGTTAATTAGAGCTTGACACATTTATTTTTATTTATTCATTAATTTGCCTTTCTGAGATAAACCTCGAAAATGAGCCATTTAATTTATTGGGGAGTGAGGAGAACAATAGTTACCGTGATCTTCCCTTATTTCATGTTCTTTTCTCTGTCAAGAGCACAGCATTAAATGCACGACGAACATCTAACTACTGAAACAGAAACACGCTCTCTTTCTCTTTCACTCACTGAATTCAAACGAAGAAAATGATCATTTCAGGATTGCATGTAGCTTATGCAGGTGGTTTCTCACTGTACCTACGAACATCAATAATCTGTCCTAAAAAAATATGAGGCTTATGGTGTTGGGCCAGATCCTCCCATGGTGTAAAGCAGCTTGGTCCTACTGACACCAGTAGCTGTGCTGACTTATGCTTTCTGAGCATTTCACCCAGCATGAGTCCCTTCAGGTGCACAGAAACACATGGCAAATTATTGGCTTATCAGGGCTACTGTTTGTACATCGCTAACTAGCCCTTTCCTATGAATCCAGGACCTTTTGGTCGTCGAATGGGAAATACGCAGGAGCACAAAAGATGCGGGATACTGCAGAGCTGTGCTATTTAAATGCATTTGCAGGCTAAATGTTGCAGTCAGCCTATGGCTGGCAGCTGCATACATGGCTATGCAGTACCTAAAATAAGGGGGACTTTTGTTTTCCTGCTGTGCTGGGTAGTGCTCTGTTCTGGAGCACAGACTGAAAGAAAGCTGGTATCCTGTCCAAGTTATCTTCCTTCTATGGCTGGCAGATTCGGAGACAGTGTAGCTTCGTTATACACAAACACATTTATGGCATCTTTGACAAGCTCCTGGACCACATCAGGCATGATCTGATTACATCACTAAAATTAATGTGGTCTTTGGATGTTTTACACAGCAATCTGGGAGGCATTTATTTCCTGCAGTTGGGGGGGGGACATGTTTAGCATGTGAAAGTTTTCAAAATTAACTGAGTTCCATTCACACCAGTCCTCCCACACTGCTCAGCAAATGATTCAAAGCCTTCAGCGTGATTTCATCTGTGCAGACTCTAATCCACTTACTTAATGAAATACATAATTAACATATTATAATTGCAGTAAAGATGGTTTTGACAGAAATCATTTCCCGTATCTAATACCGTGGTAATTTAATCTGTTCCCCACTCCCTAACACGACCCTCTGTGATTAAGTTTCATAAGAATTTTTTTGATTGATTGATTCATCTGACGTGCCTGGGCCCTGCTAAAGGAGTGTCTGTCAGTTTACAGAGCCACGTGATGTTGTGGCAGATGGTTGTGGAGAGGCTCTTTGCGCTGTCTCCCTGTGTGGTCTTTTTTTTTTCTTTTTTTTTTTTTTTTCCTTTTCCCCTAAATGCCCTGATAATCCAAATACAGCAACCCTGATCCACTAAATCGCTACATGTTTTTATATGCTGTCTTTTAGTTGTATGTATAGTTATTAAACTAGGGAAGGCAGGATGTGTTAAACTAGGAGGTCTAAATCCTAATGCTGTCATTCACTTCCACAATAAAACAACCCACACAGATACTTTTTATTTGATTTTTCTTTCTGTTTGTTTTCAACACAATCTCTCTAGTCTGTCATTCACTCTCAGGCAGTTTCTTGAGTTAAAAGGGCCAGCAAGCCAAGTTATACAGACCTTCTGAGCTAAATATCACTTGTTACCTGCAGGAATATATGGGGAACATTATCAACCACTGGCTTTTCAAGTCAGACTCAAATGGCTGCTCTCTTGATATGGGTCATGACTCATGAGATAATATCCAGCAAAAGGTCTGTGGCAAATGATTACTTCCTTTTCATAGACTGAAACCCTATAATTTTTTTTTTAATGCTGTCAGTCTCCAGGAAACTGTGTCCTAGTGACATTGTGAAAAAAACAAATCCCAAAGTGGAGGGATGCTGGATGTCTTCCACTGAGACAAACCAAGCCATTTGGCAACATAACACATCCTCCTCTCACCTTCATTCCTGCCCCTTTCACCACCCTGTGCGCCAATATACCTTTTTTCATCTCTGCTTTGCTTGATGGTAGGGGTTCAACCAATACTTCTCATCCTGGTCCTGCATTTTCCTCTTTGTCAGCGGCTTGCGCGCAGCTAGCCAGTTCTGCAGCAGCTCTGGTGAGAAGCAAGTAACTGTCTGTGTTTGGGACAGACAACAGAAAGACAAAGATTTGCCCCTGTCGAGGCAGCCAGTTGTTGTCAGAGCTGAGATTAGAGCCGCTTGCTCTAATTAGATGCTGAACTTGCTAAAACAGACCATCCTGTTGCAGTTTTGGGCACTGGTGTCTGCAAATTTTGTTACCCACATCTAGGAGGTTCCCTGACACCCTGAGCAGGGCCAGGGACACCATTTGCTCTTTGTGGCTTACTTTTGTTTACAAAATGGTCTGCACAATAAGGTAATACCATATGCGAGAGGGCAGTGGGATATAGCGTAGGTATTCAGGCCTTCTCCTGGGGCCAGGCAGGAAGGGGACAGCCAAGTTGATTTGTGTGAGCTGGTTTGCCCCGGGACAAGGTGGGCATGGATTTTTTCAGGGTTTCTATTTTGGAAGAGGGTAGATTAGGGGTGTTTAAACCCTTTTACGTCCCTTGATTGTCCAGGCTTTTTTTAAAAGTCTATCTCATGAGGTGAGACAGCACCACAGCGAGATAACAGCAGGAGAAGCTCAAGCCTCTCTTCAAAGCACAAGATGCACCAACACTGTCATCCAAGCAGTGGGGCAATCCCTTAGGGTCACCTTTTGCTTTGCAATTGTATCGGTTTGTGACACCAGTTGGTGCCAGGCAGTATGGCACTAGGAGCAGTATTGCTGGCTGATTCCCAGTCTGGTAGTTTGTGGGATGCCGACATTAGTGGTTTATGGCCTGTAAGAGCTGAGGTGTACAGCAGGCACAGAGACCACGGTCAGCTTCTGTGTGCTGTCATGCCCCAGCTGCTGGAAACGTTTTGAGTAGCAGTCCCTTGGCTCTGTTGGTCAAAAGGTGGATGAAGGTGGCGAAGTTGTGAACAGTGAGCAAATCTTTGCTTCCTGTCAGTCTGAGTCTTAATTTTTTGCTTTGCTATAACTGCAAATATTCTCAAAGGGTCTGGTGGACAATGTTGCTTGTGTGTCACAGGGCAGAGACCTTAGTCTTAAAAAAAAATGGCTGGATGCAGTTGCAAATTGCGGCATTCATTCTGTTTTACACCTGGAATGTCCAAGTGGGTGTATTTGCTGACAAGGAAGGAGGGTAGAGACAGTAGAAAATAACGGAAGATAATTTACTGGCTGTCTTTGCTTTGTTTTGTTATTGCATTTGGTAATAAGTCAGAGGTGACACAGACTCCATCCCTGTGATGGTCGTAATGCACCAAAGGGACTGGAGGTAGAGCTGACCCACCTGTCCCGCTGCCCCACGTCCTTCTGAACATTAGATCTTGGGCAAGTGCTTCTGACAGAAGCCTCTGTTCATGAAAGGCTCAGTCTTCTTTCTAGTAGGAGGATGCATGAATCATTTTTGATGATGTGAAGCTGCATTTAATTGCATCGTCTTTCATAAACTGAGGGAGTACCGGTGCTTGACAACATACTAGGTTTGTGGTTTTTTTGTTAGATGATGCAAAATGCAGTGTATTCATTAATTTCCACAGTGTTTTTAACAATAATAGGGATTTAGGTGCCTAATTTCTGTTGACGAGCCGATGCATTAGTTATGGTTTATTTGCCTAGCAGTTCTCACTGACCTATATACTACTGGTGTGTTTGCATAAAAACTTATGCCAAGATTATACTACAGTAAGCGAAGGCTTTCCGCGGTGCGTCTAAATCTGCCTTCCCTCCTAGTGACAGATTGTAAGTGCACCGATCAACAAAAGCCCTGCTTTTCCCATTGAATTGCGAAACGCTTACCTGGGAACAGCTTGAGCATAGAATGCGAGGTGAATTAAGAGGTATTTATGTAAAAGGAGGAGGACAGAGATTTTGAGAAAAAATCGATGCAAATAGTCAGTTTGTTAATACACTGGCAGAAAACCACAAATGTGGACAATATACCCACCCACCCCAAACCCATACTGAGTTCAAGGAGGCCACACAAAGTGATGCACACCAGCTCCTACATCCGAGTCAGTGAACTCATTGAACTTGACTGAAATTCCTGTTGGAGCATTTTCTTTTTCCTATGAGTGTGAAGGGAGGGGGAGGCTCCTTTGTGAGTGGCAAGTGTACATGAACACCACCACATCAACTGCCAATATGTTATGAGGCCTTGGTAACAATCTGGAGTCTCTAGGGAGCTCTGCTGCAGTTCAAGTGAGTATCAGACAGAGAGAAAACAATTTCTGGTGCCAATAATGCAGCACAGATGAAAAATGTTTTAATATTTGAAGCTGCTTTATGGCAGAAGCAATGACAGTGATGGAGTCAATGTCAGCTTTTTTCCTTTAAATGTCATCTTTCGTCTATGAGTTTTTTCTGCTCTGGAGGCATGCAAGCCTGATGCTGACTGTTTGCAACCATTGATCATTGATTTTATTCTAAATGGAAAGCTTGCCAGAAGACTAGAAATTCTGGAATTTATTAGGATTTCTTTAAGAGGCACTTTAGCTCAACAGTTCTCATTACTGTCTTTACAATGTTACTTATTTTTCTTTTTATGTCATATGATTTGTAAAGGGTTAGTACTCAGAGAACAATATACGATTAAACCATTGTGCATGCTGGAGTTGCAAGCTTAGAGGGGAAAAAAGGATTCCAAGGAGGGCTAAGCACATATCTGAGTGTTAAACAAAAACTAATGTCTCTTCAGAACCAAAAGCTCTATTTTGAAATCTGTGGACGTGATTTTTATTAAACAGCAGTTTTGATTAAATAAGGTCACTCTTAAATTAATAACTCTTAAACACATAAATAAAAGGGCTAAACCGTCTTTATATTCTGACATTTAGTGCATAAACAACGTACCGTACGTACCAAATGTCAGAATATAATGAAAGTTTGTCCCGCTAAACTAATACTACTGATGGGCAAAAATGTCTTGGACTCTAATAGCTCTTCAATGTATTTATTTACAGTGACATTATTCTGAACATGCCAACTAGGAGTGGTTTAAGGCTTTATTACATATTAACATTTAACATATTTGTGTGCTGATGTATAAGTGATTATTCTTCATTTGGTTAAAAAGAATCCATTTACGATTATACAGTAGGCTAAATGTTTTCAGTTTGTGATATGTTTCCATTGGCACAAGACTAGTTCAAACAGGTATGTTAGCTCTTGGCTGACATGCCTGACATTCAAGCTTTATTACGGAGCAGTGTACCCAGGGAATGTGAATTATAGTCAGTATCAGCCTTGGCCTGCTAAAAGCATCATTCAGCCTAGTTGATTATGGAATTTACTCTGGAGTTTGGGTCTGAAGATCCATCTACTGAACTGATGCTGTTGATTTGTTTAGTCACAAATATGTTGCAGACCAGACAAAGGGAAAATCATAGTGGAAAACAGACTGGTTGAATAGAAATGACCAGGGAAAAGCAAAATCTTGCAGGGTAAAGAGCCAGTAGTAAAGTTTATTGCCACTGTTTAGATAAAACTAATTCTGGCAAACCCTTTAATAAACCATCAAGTGCAGCACTTGAAATGTAAAAGAAAACTTTCCGGAAAATAAAATGACCATCTGCAATGTTACCTTAGATGCTGTAAATGGAGTTTCTGGTGTAGTGGGGTCTATTGTACCCCATTGATCAAGTTGCTTTTAATGTTTATAGTAATAAACTGTCCTGATCTGCAATGCCACATATAATACAACAGTTGTATTGTAACCGGGGTAGAGGAACAGCAGAATAATGTCTGTTTACCTCAACACTGTCTATTCTGCACAGGCCATATCCCCACATGCTCGTTCTCATACTTGTTAACAGGTGTGTTTCTGTGTCTGCAGCAGTGAAGCTCAGGTAATAAAAATGGCATATTTTCTCTTTATTGTTGGATAACCTATGTTTACTTCTGCATAGATTGCCACCAAAAGGGCTTGTTTAGAGTTGTTCTATACCCAATGATCTGTTATTTCTGGCAAGGTTTTAAACATTCTCTGATGAGATCAGACTCTGTCTAAGTGCAATAATTGGGAAATACTGAATACTATCCAGCAGCCATTTCTTGAGAGTACCACTTAAAAGTCTCTGCTACTAGGAATATCTATATCCATACGGTGCATTACCATTTGCATGAACCATTTGTGCACTTTCGGAAGGTGAATCTTCAGAGATGTTCCATCAAGCGCCTTTACAGCTAAAATCCTAATGAACATTTGCAAAATAACCATGAATATGCCTTAATAGGAACAGCTGGAAGCTTATCTGGCAGTTTTGGTACCTGCTTGTGAACCAGGGAATCCTAAAAAAAAAACTAAATAGGAAGTGATGACAGTGTCTTATGCTCCCATGGCATAGAGATCCTCCTTATCATTATTAATTTGTGTTGTAGCAGAATCTAGAGGCTGCAGTGGATTTAAGGGTCCCATTGTGTTAGTGCTGCACAAATACATTACAGATATTTCTTGCACTTAGGAACTTAGTTTCAAAAGAATGAGATAGCACAGGCAGAAATGGGAAATGAATATGAGATGTGCTGTTAATAGTCAAGATAATACTATTTGGGTGTGGATCTGAGATTTAGTGAATTTTAGTTTACTGTCTTTCTTAGGAGATTGCTTTATACCCTTCAAGAATCCCATATTTTTCGGCATAGCATTTACTGCTATAGGCTTATGCTTGGGCAAATCGTTGTTTACAGGTCTCCTTCCATGTCAAAGTAACAGGCAAAGGAAGGTCCTACAAAAAAAGACTTAAAAAAACAAACTAAGTCAAAGTAATCCACAAAGAAAAATTTAGAATTTTGTTCCTTGTTTGGGAAAAGGATTTTAAGGAAAAGCAAACCTAAATTTTCCACTCCTAAGTGGATTGCTGCTAAGTGGCATCAGAAGACTGCAGTGGCAGTGGCAAGTGTGTCAAGAGCAGTGATATTAAAAAGAAAGGAATTTTGGGGGAACCCTGAAATTTTCTAGAGAAAATAATTTCAGCTGAAAATCATTGATTAGATCTAGTAATGATGTTACTCCTTTACACTGGGAATGAGTGACTGAAGCATTCCTGTACTCAGCAATCCACAGCTTTGTAAGTTTATCCATCTTTCTTTACGAACATTCAGCTAACATCAGTGAAAGGAGTTGGTTCCTTCACCGTGAGGAGCTTAGCCTTGCAAGAAACCTCCTCCTGCTAATCCATATTCAGTGAAGTCCTGAGGGAACTATCAAGACTATTCTGAGAGTAAATTACCCACCCAGGAAAGGATTACAGGATCCTGGCCCCGCTTAAGATCTCCAGCTAGATCAACACGTGTCAGTATTTGACAAAAATTTATACTGATAGTACATTCAATGTGCTGATGTTCCCCGGTCCTTTTCTTAGAGACCTCTGAGTCACTGGTGACTTCCAGTAGGGTAGCATCAAGCCCCCAGTACCCTTTTGAGTGATCATATTAGCAGAAATACAGGGCAGTAGGTAAGGGTATCCTGTGGTGCTTTACACTTCCATAACTTCCATGATTTCTGTTCTGAGAAGGGAAGGGTTGAAGCTGCAAGGCAGCCTCCTTGCTCCTCCAGGGAGGAAAGTATAAGCTCCAATAGCTGCCCTCAGCTCAGCTGAGCTGCCCCATGGTATGAGGACACATTTGCTCCATGGGGTCAGTCAGAATGTTGGTACTGTGCCCCACATCATTCTTCTCATCTTCAGATGCTGGAGAGATGAGGGAGTCATCCAGCATTTAAGTCCTGATGACACCAGGCTGGGACACAGCTCTGATCACCCTGTCATAGTCTGCACCTATGTGACTAAAGAGAAAAGTTCAGCTGCCAAGATATTCAACCTGGAACTCCTCATTAAAAAAAAAAAAAAAAAAAAAAAGGGAGAGCTATTAGACATTATATCTTTAATAAATGGCCTATATATTATGACATAATTTAATTTAGTGCTCAGAATGTATTATGGCCACCATAACAGTTTTACATTTATAGATTTCATAGTTTTGCTTCTATAAAACAACTACAATCTGTACCCCTTCCAGCTAATTACAATAAAATGCTTCCATTCACATTTACAATGTAAACTAAGGGTAGAGGCGGGTGAATTCTGACTCAGGTTTATAGCTTCACAGGCTGCTGAGATTGCCTAGGTTTAGCATCCCCTGACTAAAGTGCCTTCTGGAGTTGGGTCCTGGGGGAAACCTGCCAGGTGGGCACCATGCCCTTTGCTAGGGGATCCTAGGGGTTGCTGCTGAGGGACTGCGTTTGTGGGCATGGTTGAAGGGATATTGAGAAAATGAAAGAAGTTGAGAGTAGATACTCATTTAGGCTGACCTGGAAAAAAGAGAGTACCAGACCTGAGTATGATAGGACTCATTAGAAAGAGGAGAGGAAATCAACTGTAAGAGATGCAGATTGAATGAGCAGGATGCAGGGGAATGAAGCCTTGGAACTTAAATGACAGGTTCAAAAAGCATGTGTGTATCTGACAAAATGCAAAACAAGGTGAGAGAACAACAGACGTGTTATAATGGGATTCATTTTCCTATCGTGGTGTATTGTATTTATTCAAGAGCTGTTTGCTTACGGAAGTCCTGCTAAAAGCAATGTTTATTTTATTTTTTTAATTAAACCATAAAATCAAATATCCCCAATGACTGTGGGAGAAGTTAACAAAATCCTTTCTTATTTCAAAATCCCCAAACTTAAAATAACCTTGTGTCAAGAAAAGCAATAATTTCCCAGTTAACAAAAATAGAACATGATACTTAATGGACTTTCTCTGTTTATTAATTAACAAATAGCTTTCCCATATCTGCACAAATCACTTAAAAATGAGCTACCATCCACCTTTGATACCCTATTTATTTAAGCTTTTCGCAACCTGTTTATAAACTCTGCATGTAAGAGTTTCTATGAAGCAGAAGCCAACAGCAAGGACTTTTGTTCCTGTAGAAATCCTTAATCTGGAATGCACATTATTAATGACTACACTGAAGAGGAGTCATTCCTGATTTTCAGTTGTGCCCAAGTGCAACAAATGTAAATGTTTTTTGAGCTTGTAGTCCTTCTTATGCGGTAATCAAAATTTCTCTAAAGAGCTCAAATTGTTTCTGGGATACAGCTTGGTCAAATGTTTTTATGATCCCTTCCTAGATTTCCTGATTTTGTGAGGGTCTCTTTTTTCAAGGAGAGGAAATGCTACATTTACGTGGATCAGAGGTGACCAGTGTTTGCAACAGGAAACATCACTGCCACTACGATTCCAATGACACAGATGTACATGTGAGTTTCTATTTGTACATGCAATAAAAATATGTCTGATTCCACATCCACATGGCAACCCAAGTGTGTTTGACAACCCAATTTTTGATGCTTTACAATGCGGCCCCAGGTCTGATAACCTTCTCCTGCTGATGCTGGTTTTGTATGTTTTTAATCACGAATCATTCCTTATCTATTAACCAATCATATTTGCTAACTGGATTGCTTGTGAAGACCTCTTATTGTAATTAGCATGCTTCAGTTGAAGAGTAAACAAATATTCTAACAAACTATACGACATAAGTTGATTTTCTGTTACTCAATCACTACCATTGTGGATACAGTGAATTTCGAATTAAACATCTCTCTAAGATTTAATGATCTCCGTCAAGAACATTTTAATTAAATTAAGGGATTGAAACTTTTATTTTTGACACAGAATGAATAAATCAGCAAAAGGTGAATCTGGTTCAATGAAAAACTTGATCCAGAGAAATAGTCTGGGAAATAATTAAAATTGCGTTGACCAACTGTGCTCAAAAGATGCTAAAACATAACGTACTACACTGAGTTCAAAGTATTGTTATAGGAAAATGGGCATTTGCCTACATAGCAACAGACCTCTGATGAGGAGGTCATGGTTTCCACCAGCGCCAGACCTCTGTTATGTCATCCTTGTGTTTGAGTTGACAGATGTGAACACTGGGGTATTTCATGAAGTATATTAGCAACATTTTGGGAGAAGCAGATATACTGGGGGATCTGGCTGATATGACTGGTGCACTGAGTTTGTGGTCTGCAGTTTTCCGACTCTTCTAATGGTTACTCATCCACGATTACTAAAGCTGCAATATACTACATTTACTATTACCTTTTGCTTTACTGGCAGAATAAATAGAACTGGACATCAATCCAGAGCAAGAGATTTATGTATATAAAAACCATAAGACTAATACTTAGATCAACCAAATAGCATCTGTCTGGCTCCTTTTCTGAAGTTTGTACCATGTTTTGAAACACGTACACACACACACACGCACATATCTCAGTCAGTCAAATTACCTGGGAAGTAGATTTTGTGTTGTGAATATATTATGAGCTACCAAGAAATGTAAGTTTACCAAAAATAGCTGTCTGACATCTCTAAAAAAAATTTCAAGGTTAAAGTCACTCAAGGATCCAATCTGCAGAAGCTCACTCATACACTAGACGATATCTCTTTTCATATTCTTTAAACCACTGCACGCAACTCTCCTAATCTTAATAGTACACTGGAGAGTGTGGAATGGCCAAAACATGAAAGAGAATAAACCAAATATACAGAAAACTGTTGCATTTGCATTGCAAAACATTGGCTTGGGTTTGAAAATAATGGAATGACAGTTTGTCCTCTAAACAGTGTCCAACCTCCTTAACCTTTAAGTGTCATCTGCCTAGGCAGCCGTCAGTGCTTGTTTTTACAGATGAAAATAGGGCCCATAGGACTTAGGATAGATCAGATAACTGGGCTCCATTAACAGCTAGGCTCGTTCCTAAAATAAAAACCTAAACCAAAATAAGAGGTCTGATTTAGAAATGGATTTATTTGGGTACACTGAAACCTGTGTGATGGAGGAAGGGAGAGAAAAAAGAGTGTAACCTGGGGGGGTAGAAACAGAAGGCTAACAAAGATGGGCACTTCCCTGAAGCATGCTGTGGAAATCTTTCCTCTGTCATGTCCTGGTGGCAGTAAAGAAAATACAAAATGGAAGAATGTTCTTCCAAACTCCACTCGTGTTCATCCTAGGTTGGTGTAGATCAGTGGTCAGATCTCCTGCAGAATATGTGAGAACTTGCATATCTCCTTATCTCCTTGTCTTTTCCTGGCCTGCTTCCTCTTCCTCTAGGAAAGGAGCCAGTTATGTGGTAATTCCTTGTGGACATCCAGCTTTTGGGTTGAAAGTGGCATGAGAAGAGCAGAATTCTTAATTTTTCCTCATTTTAGTAAGAACAATTTTTTTTTTTCTGGGTCTCTTTACTACAACTCCACTTACAGGCTAGATCTGATTTCTTAAGCTTATTATGTCAATCTCTCTTCTGTCCAAGACACTACAGAGAAAGGAGGGGTTGTTCTTAGGGTGTTTGTCCAGGTTTGTTGAAATGGTCAGCATTGCCCATGGAAATATTTTTGCATCTTCATGGTGGGAATATGTATTTGTTCTCTTGATAAGATTTGTGAACGCTAATGAAAAATTTGGATTTCTCTCCCAGAACTGGTTTCACTGGCTTTGCCTTCCCTCCTCATAGGATGCAAAGCAAAATACAGCAGGAAACAGAGACAATAATATTAAGTGTGCAAAGGAAAAAATGTTATAAATATTTTGGTTGAAACAGCAGAGACATTAAAGATAAAAGTTAAATGGAAATAAAGGCAGTCAGATGGTTATTATATGTTGCTATAAAATTCAAGAGCTGTTAGAAAAGGTAGATCAGGATTTGCTTTTAAAAAAATGACAAGCCTGTAAGAAAGCAATATTTTTGATTGATGGAGATTTTAATTGCTCTGATATTTATTGGAATGACAGCTATTAGGAATTGAAGCAGTGATAAGGGATTCTCTGAAGCTTGAGGGTATTTGGATAAACACCTCAAATTTGAATGCCTATCAGAAGCTTATTAAAATTATTAAAACCTTGAATTTTTCGTTTGGGCTAAAAGTCTTTGAAAAGACATTTGCTTGGAGAATTTCTTATGAAATTATATAGATTATATTAGTGACGACTTTTTCCTTCTCCTCTTGAGAAGTATGTGCAAGCTAGAATAGGCAGGAACTGCTGACATGTGTATCTGCAGAGACTGTAGTGTTAAGGACAAAATTCATGTGGGTAAAATATGTTCCAGAAAAATGCATAGCCTTAGAATTAACAAATGGTGTTACTTCCCTTAGCAATTCAGGTTTTATTTTTAAGAGATCTAATCTGCACATGTGCTGTTTTCCATCCATGGCAACTCTAGTTTTTAGAAAGTTAATTACTTCGTTTGGGTATGTAATTGGAAAATTTAGTCCTGAATTATTAACAGTTATGTTCTGGATTCCTGACTTTTCTGTGGTCCAAAATGATTTTCAGAGCTGTTGAGCATCTGCAAGCTGAACCAAAGAGAGGAGGAGGCTGTCATTGGTTCAGAGACTGGGGAATGGGAAAGGTCCAAGTGTGGTCATCACATCACAGCTTTGCTGATCTATGTGTCTTTTATTATCCTACCGAGATGAAACACGAATTGCAAAGTTAATAAAATGGCCATTCATTATCTTTCATGCATATTTTCTCTTTTTTAATGTTTTATTTAGTCATTTCCACATTAAAAAGCAAGAGTGTAGAGCTCTAGTACTATTTAACCTCGTGACACTGGTCATATGAAGGTAGGATTTTTCTTTCTTTCTTTCCCCCTGCAAATGCCATCCCAGTTACATGATAGTCATGACCATTCATTATCATTAGCTAAACCAGTTCCCTGGGAGATGTGCTAATAAAATGTCTAAATTATACATTGATTAAGTCCATATGTTATATACAGACACTTGGATATGAAGTCTAAGTACAGGTACGTTTGGCAAGAAACATTTATATGGGTATCTTGAATTAGTGGGACGGTGTATAATTGTAACAACTTGTGTTGAATCCAAGAGTATTGGAAAAGGATGATGTGAGGAAGCTGTCACTATTTCTGGAATGATACAGTCTAGGATGATCGGATCATGTCACAAATGAAACATAACTGTGCAACAGGAGCACCCTGCTGCTTTACGGAACAGAGTATACACGGCTAAGGATTTTCGAGTAGATGTGGTGAAATGCTAGGGAGCGGATCCTTCCAATATATGTATGTGTTGTGAATCAACAGTGCCATAAATTGTTACAGGAAAAAAAAAAAAGGTGTTAAGAATCACGGAAGTAGTACAGGTGGCTGTTGCACGTGTTTTGGAAGGAAATGGAGAAAAAGGGGAGATTCTGGGAGAAAGAAAGTGATGCCCTATATTCTAGAGATAGGTAGAAAGGTAATAAAATTAGCTGAGAGGTACTGAGAAGAGCAGAGAAGAGAAGAGTTAGGATAAAAAAGTAAGCATTCACAAAAAAGAAGACTCAGTCCAGAGAGTTTCAGATACACTTACCTGCTTTGGAGATGTTGTTTGCAACATGCTTCAATTCTTTCACACGTGGTTTTCTCTTTGTCAGTTTTTATCCAGTCATCTCTCTTCTCTGCTCTACTCCTTTATAATTTCTTTGTACCTTTTCCTCCTTCCCAATCGTTTGTTCTTCCTGTCCTCTTCCATTTAGTCCCTCACTGTGGGACTCAATTCAGTAATGCGTGATATGAAATGCTTCTGAAATGCTGCACTAGAAGAAGGGCGGAGTATGTCTACTAAATACATGCAACAATTTTCCACTGTTTGTGGTACAGAGCAGATTTCACTCACTGTATTGTGTATATATTATACTATTTCAGTCTCCTGGATATTTGGGAAATTTGATATTTGAATTTTAATGCTAAACTCAGAACCGTATCTTTGAGTTGATTTTATTCTTCCATTCACCACGAGGATATATCAGCCAATAATTACGAATGTGAAAAACAAGCTGCACTGGAGAGTCAATAATCCATATACTTCTGTATATCACACATCCTCCAGATTGTTAGCAAATTTCTCTTTGATAACAACATGTTTTCTTTCGCACTGGCAAAATGACATGACATAACCCTTGGCATTTGAGAAGAACATGTATTTTTTTCAGATGGATTAGTTCAGGTAAGCAGATCTGATTCAAATATTTAACAGATTGTCCATAAATCTGACGTTCATGGGAAGCTGTTAATTCTGAAGTGATCATAAACACTTCACAAATGCAGAGACTTCAGTTAGCGCATAACTCACCAAAGACTAGAAACTCTGACGGTTGCTTCTGACAAATCTTTCACTGATGTGTGTGTCTAACCATCAAAGGATGAACAAAGAGTCAGAATGTTTCATAAAATACTCTCCTTATTTATTTTAATTCTTGTGTAGAAGTATTTGACATCTTTTTAGATTATTTCTCGAATTTACTTTTTGTTGCTATCAATCTTGATTCAACAAAATGTTCTTACCAAAACATTTTTAATAATGAAACAATTACAGCAGTAATTTTACATAACCAGTGAGCTCTTTCATTGTTTCTTTTTACTACAGTAGTAGTATTCTTTTCTTTATTTCAGCGTAGTGTCTGCTAGTCAGTGTGGACCAAAGAAAATAGTTTAGTTGAAACTGAGTGAATTTCTTCATTAAGACTTAAAGTTAAAACAGTTTATTGGATAATTCTTCATAACTGCAGTGACTCTAGTTCTGGGTTAAAGCTAGGGGCGGCAGAACTGCAGTAGTTAGGCTGTTCCAGCAAAAATTCCACAACAGCTTTGGAGAAGTAAAAGCCAGGCTGTCTGCACAATAATCATAATTCCTGCCACCCACAAATGTGGTGTGACCCTTAATATTTCCTGCCCATGTGACTGTCCTTGAAGTAACAGTGAGCACTTGGTGCCAAATGTCTCTGTGCGGACCTCCATGGTAATTCTTGCTATGTCCACCAGGATACACCTGTTTGCTAGTGGAGTAAATCGAGGACCAACCCAGCAATCAGCTATATTTTGGTCTGAGATTTAGCTGCAGTGACAGGAGCATGGGTGGCATCCCTGCTTGCTTGCCTGTGTGTCAGGCTAGACCAGGAGCAGGCTGTCAGGTGCCATGAGCTTCTGCAGCTCTGGAGGGATGCTCTCACTGATGCCCACCTCCAGGGCTGTGGCACAGCCCGCTGTGCTGTGCTAGGCCTTGTGTCTGAATCACTGTACACCTCAGTCCATGCCAATTAGCCACCAGGGCTCCTTTGGAGGTGTACAGAGTGCTGTGGTCGGCCATGTAAATGTAACCTTCAATGAAGAGTTAAATAAGGCTGCTGTGGTGGGTGGGTGGACCTTCAGCTGTAAGCTTCCTCCAGGTGGGCAAATGATATCATTTTGGTATTGGTTTTCTGCACTGTTTGGGGACCTAACCTCTTCTAAACTCATTCTGTCTCCTTCCAAAATGCATCACGCTTGCTTATGATGCCAACTGCGTCTTATGGTTAAACAAGTCTTGCAGCAAACGGTGCGCGCATAAGTGCTAGATTAGATGGTGTTCAGCAGCTTTCCCAGCTTCTATTTCAAACGTACTAAATGGTCGCAATAAGTTTTCCCCAATTTTTTCCATCTTTATTCTAATCAAGGGACCTGGTTGTGCAGGGTATGGGCTGCCCCACATGTATTGCAGCAGGCATGAGGATAAATTCCTGCTCCCTTTTCTTTTAAATAGTTCTAAATCTGATTCTTCTACTGAAGTGACTAGCAGCTTCCTTTGTGTTGTCCAAAATAGTGGCGTTTTGAAATAATCCGGATATGTGGGTGCAACTAATGAGAGTAAAACAGAAGAAGCAAACTTCAGAGCAAGATTAAAAGTATACTGTGGAAATAACCTGTCTAGGTTTTGACAGATGAAATTTGAAGACAAATGATTTGTCTTTCAAGCAAAGGCATTTTTAAAAGAAAATTTAAATGTAATGCATGAGGAAGAGTTGTGCTGATCTGAAAAAGAGGATTAACTGACATGATCTTGATTGTAGGGTCATTATACTGCTACCTTGGAAAAAATAAAACAAACAAAAAAACTTAAGAGGAGGTCAGGGCAGTGGCTTTTAGTGGCTTAGCCCATGCGGGAAAAAATGTAACACACAGAACTGCAGAATGCAGGAATCGCCTGATTGTGGGAGATTTATGGGCTTTGTGGGGAACAGAGGGCCATGCTGCGTTTCTACCACAGTTCTGCTGTGCACGGACCTGGGGGAGGGAGAGCAGCCAGAAACAGCCTTCCCCAGAAATGTTTCCTGAAATGAGGGCTGCGGTGAAAACTCTCTGGGTCTCTGGTTTGACTTAGCAATCAGGTTGTGCTGGAGCTGTGACATTGCAGTCACTTCTGCAGCAAAAATCTTTGTACAGAGGAAAGGAAAAAAAAAAAAAAGTGTTACTAGATTGATAAAATGTGCTCATCACATAATCTTGTAGCGCTGCTCCGACAGAAAAATGTATAACAATATGTGCAATTTATTGATAAATGTCAGCCTAAATAGTCTGCGAGAGAGAGGGGGGAGAAGAAAGCTATACATTTCCCACAAGCACCCCCTCAGGCAACAGCTTGAGCAAATACAATACATGCGATGCAATAAACTAAGATTATGGGACTTCACCGCAGACAAGTGTGGCCTTCACCGTAGGCTAAGTAGGCAGTCACCTCAGCACTATATTTAAAGGGGCACTGGAATAACAGAGATAACATGGTCATTCTCCAGTACTCCAGCTCACACCAACTCTTCTATGATTGTTTCGGTAACACTTGTGTTTCTGTCTCATAGGATCTTTCCGTCATTTTTATGTAGAACCTCAGCACTTGCACATCTTCAGTGTTGCTCACATGTGTGATTTTCATCAATGCAAGGGTGAGCATTAGTGTGAGCTTGATTTACAGCAGAGCTGCTTACTCCAGGTTCAAGCCCCTTCAGGCTGTGGCTGCCTGCTCTGGATTCTCCACATGGGGCTTGACCCTGTGCAGGGGCAGAGCTGGCTGCAATCTCGTGTAGCTAAACCCAGGATGTGTACATGGGCTCACGGAGAGCCCCACTGCAGCCAGGGTGGGCCACTTCGGCACAGGGCTGCAGACCAGAGAGATTCACTGCAGGGAACGGAGCATTAAGAAATGTTTAATTCTTTCAATGCATGGCAGAAGACAGGCTGAGGGAGTTTTCAGACAAAGAAAACAGCTGCAGTCTGAGGGTACAGATGCCATTTTTATGGTGAGGATGATGGGGTTTATGCTATTATCTTGGTCCAGTTCAATTCCTTCTCGTTGCAAGCTGCATTTCAGTAAGTAACACAAAGTGACTTCAATCAGGCTCTACCTTCCTGCAGGAAAATGAAATTTTAAGGTGACAAAGTGACAACAGCTGGCCTAAATAACAATTTGAAGAGGATATTCTCAGCTTATATTTTTAGATCTCTACTGAAACACAGACTTTCTCACGGATGGCACATGTAAGCAGCAAAACACTAAACAAATAATTTTTTCTGTGTACATGAGAACTCTTGTCTTGTAAGTGAAAGACCCTCCTAAAAACTGCATGAAGCTGAGGCACCTCAGAGTTAGACAACCATGCAGTATTGGTATATATAAGGCAGCTCAGATTTGGAAAGGATCTTAATGAGAACATTTAGTCTTCATTACTCTTAACATTTTGTTTTCAAATAAATACTTCTACCTGAGCAGGTGAGACTTGGGGTGCTTCATGATGAGACATGCAATAAATCCCTAAAATAAAAGAATAAAATATAAATAGGTTGCTGTCCTGTACTACCAGAACCTAAAGGGACTTTGTCCATGTAGGGCTGCTAAAATACATATAAGCTGAGGTACTTCTTTTTAATACTAAGCTGAATACACAGAGAAGCATAAATCACTTTTTTCCTCTTTACTGCTGTTTTCCTCACTCAGTTTTCCCATAATGCCTCTGCAGAAGCTGACAGTTGGATGCGGCACAAGACCCTGCTGGACAACTGTCAGGTTTGTTGAAGGATATTAAAGAGAACTTGATCATGTGTCAGCTCTCTTCAAAATACACTCACATTGGAAAAGTGATATATCTGTCAAAGCAAGGACTTCAGCATTTGGCAGAACAGGCCATTTTCACAAACAAAACTGTCCAATTACATTAGGGGGCATGAACTTCAGGTGTGTATGCCAGGGACAGAAAGATCTGCAGCCACACATCACAGAGACTGTCTCCTTAAGCCATATGGCTGGATGTGGGCTGCATCTCAAGCATAGTTTCTTTATGCTTCATAGATTAGGAATTAATTTAAAATTATCAGAAACATAAATTGCTGCTTTGAACTTCTACATGAACTTTTTTTTTTTTTTTTTCACTGAAGGCTGCCAAGAATTCATTTTAGGAGAGAGAGAGTGGAAAATTTATCAAGTTTGATTAGATGATTAAGAACTAAGCTATGGAACAGAAATTTTTCTTTCTTGTTTTGTTTTTTAAATGCTTTTAGGAAGACTAGTGTGAGTTTTGATTAAATAACATCATTGGTTAGGAAACAAATTGTGCCTGAGAGAATAACAGCAAAGACTTTTTCTTGGAAATATGTTATAGTTGAGTTTTGGTCTTTCTTGGCTCACACAAAAATGCAGACATTTGGTGGGAGTGAGCTTTCAAGTTAAAACTGCTTGTATCACACACAATATCCTGTGTGTGGGGAACTGTTATATCTAAGTTCAAGAAAACCATCAAGATTCAGTGATGAGGATGGAAACTGTCTTGATCACATTGTTTATGCCAAAATGCTCATTTTTGTGTACAAGAAATTTCAGACTTCATCTGTGCGTGGAGGTAAAACACTGCAATGTAATACAGAGTCATATATAGTCTTTGACAGGCACAATTTACAAAGGATAAGCTCGGTTTTGGGAGTAGTGTTAGGAGATCCTAAGGTGAATTTAGCTTTTTTAGGTTGCTTACAATTCTAATACAGAACTGTAAACATTTATACAACTTTTTTCTATAAATTACATTAAGATTTCAGAAGGGAAATGTGAAAAACATGACATTAAGACAAAGTTTCTTATTCCAACTGAACATCTGGGCTAAATTTTATGCTGACTTTTACCTTGTGCAATCCCACCAAAGGCTGTTCATTAAAATGACAGCTCTCAATATTATTTTTTTCCTTTTCTTTCCCAATTTGCAGAAGCAAAACCCCACTTTGATTAGCAAACTGATTTATTTTGAATGAAAATAGCAATTCTTTCTCCTCTTCTGAGACAGAATTCCACATAAGTGTTCTTAGTTCCAGGAGAACAAGGTACCTCTTCTTTGCCTTCTGGTTACTCTCTGCTTCCTTAGCCAAGTCCCCACTCAGGAGCAGGAAAACTAACAGATAATTATAGTTCTTTATGTTGTCAATTAAGGAAATATATGCATACATATACAGGCATACACACACTTATATGCACTTATGCGTATACATGCACATGTTCTCCCATCTTGCTTCAGTTTCCTTGCAGGTACAGGTCTTCACGCTTTCTCCATTAGGAAAAATGTCCTCTTCCTTCCCTTTGTCTTCATTCAAAATACAAAAGATGTATTTTTAAAGCAAGATAATACACAGCTGTGAAGCTTTAAATCTCTGTGGAGACACTTCTCAGGCAGGTTTTCCATGAAGTGTTTGGGCAAGATTGACAGTGTACCTGTAACAGCTGAGGGTTTGAGCTTACCAGCTACCTTGTAGTAACTACTAGAGGTTGTGAATGAGACATATTGTGTGATTACAGGGTATTAGCCGTAAAAGCTTTTGGTATCTTGGTCCCCGCACGCTGAAGTAGATGAATGTCTCTATACCTTCTTTTTGAGGCTCTCTGCAAACTCAGAAAGACATTTCTGCAGTTGCAGTACTAATTTTATGTTTTCAAGATTGTTTTTATTCACAGCTAGAGTTCTTTTTTCTTGTGAGATCTCTGTAAAACAAAAGAAGGAACCCTCCCTTGCCTCCACCTAGTTTTTTGTGTCATCGCACTGATGGATGTAACCCGCTTTTTGAGAAATAGGCACTATTCTGTGTGATTACATTTGTTTTAAAATCCTCATCTAAAAGTAGCTTAATTTCTGTAGCGCTGACATTATGATTGATAGGAATTTCTACATCTCAGTCAGCAATCCTTAAGAAACTAAATACCTAAGTGGAAACAGTTGTAGTGAGGGCTTTTAACTGTATGTCTATGATAACTGCACAGTAATATGGTGACATGTCACCATGACAATGATGTGACATGACACCTCACACAATGACATGTGACAGCTACAGAGTAACTGTGGCGCTATGGGATAAATCACAGTTTGTGTGTAACCACGATCAGCTCTGTGGCTACTGATCCAGTTCTGGTACAGATACCACACTTCAGACTAGCTCCAAACCTCATTGTTTCAAATTAACCAGCCAGCTCATAGTGGGGTGGATGATGATGTTAAGAGCAGATTTGAGGGAGGTGAAGTTATTTGTATAGAAATCTTCAGCATGGGCTTGGTAATGGGCTTTTCTGCACTGCAGGTAACAGATGACTGGTGGTGACCTACATCTGTTGACTCCTGCCCCTGTGCAGGCAGGCTAGAGGCACCATGAATGGACCGATCTCCTCTGCCTTCCCCGTTCTCCAGCAGGGCAGATGAGTTACCGTGGATGTGATGATGAAGGGCCACGGGCAGCTCTGTTGCTGGCTGCGGAGCAGGCATAGGAGGCATGGTTTTGTCCTTGCCCTGCAAGAAGCACAGGTATGCTGAGCTTCGGGGGGACTGGGAAGCCAGGCTGCTTCCCAGCCTCAGCTCTCTGCATCTCAGAAGTCAGTCTTGTCCGCTGGTACTATCCAAATGAAGCAGCCTTTCCTACCTCTTTGAAATCATCCTGTTTCTCATCCAAAAATGTCATTGTTATGAAGGTGACAGTCAGACCTGAAGCAGCAGGTTTGAGTTTTCACAAACTATCACATTTTTTTACTCTTCCTTAAAAAAAAATAAAAATAAAATCCCTTCCCATCTCTCCTGACCCACAGTGTGTCCTTCCAGTCGCTGTGGTTCCTGTAGTCCTGGAAGATAATCTTTGCATGAAACCTTCGAAATTTTTATTCTTATGAATGTGATGACTCATTTAATATTATTTTTTATTTATTTCTTTATAATCCAGTCCCATTCAAGGACTATGTAGCTGGAGTCATATTTGAAGACTAATGTTTATATAAAGAGCGAGCTCTATTACGGTTACTAAGAGCTAGATCTGAAAGAGATGTAGATGTTGTAATGCGGACCACTGCAAAGCCTGGAGCGTAAGGGGTCTCTCACTGTGGATCCAGCACCTCATGCATGCAGCCTCCCAGCTCAGAGCTGTGAGGAGTTAGGAATAATCTCCATGGCCAGACACAAACAGTCATGTTTAACTGTAAGACAGATTTACAGCAGGATTTATTACAGTGCATTCAGTGTCCAAGCTAACACACTGTGAGTCTCAGCTGCAAGTGTGGGCATAGCAATGGGCTAGTTCAGCTTTATAAATTTTAGAGAGGCGCTGGCTTTAGCCTGTCTGACTTGTAGGGTGGGTGTAGCCGTTGTATGAATATTAGCGCTCATCTCTGCAGTAAACTAGGGTTTCAGAAAAATAGGTTTAAAGCTGCCATCAGCCTGTTGAAGCTAGTCCACTATGGAAAAAAAGTGTAGTGAAGCATCTTCTGCCCTGAAATCTCTACAGTGTTGGATAAGGTTGTCTACAGGGAAAAATATGGACTGGGCTTTGTTCCCGTGGGTGTGGCTGTGTTTTAAAACAGAGCACCCCCGCTGCTTCTCACATCAGGCCCAGAGGTTTGGTGGTGTGCAGGGTGTGCTCTCGGAGAAACCTTGCAGAATCCCGGGAACGCTGTCTCCAACCTGACCAGGTTTGTACGTGGGATAGATGCTCAGCTCTGCATTGCTGCCAAGGCACACACATTTCTGCCTGTAGAGACACACACACGTACACACAGACAGAGTTTTTTGGCATCCGAAGGACTTGAAAGTTGGAAAGTAAAGACCAGCTGAAACAGTGAATTCAGCAGTGTGCGTAAATTCTATCTGAATTATTTTTTCTCCTAATTTCCCACTATAACATTTTAAAATCCTTTCTTTAAGATAATTGTCAATACAAAACATACTGTATGTATGAATGGCCCCATGAAGTTCTGCTATGTATATTTTATTGGCATTTTTGATACATATATTACACTATTTGGTATTCACAAACAACAGAACATACCTAAACTTGTGCTAGTAAACTTTTATAGCTCTTTTTCTCTTTCCTTCCTCATCTTTCTATCTGTATAGGAATCATGACAATAGAGGACTCCACTGCCAGTACAATTTCAACTTCACAGTAACCTCAGTTGACATAACTATTTGACATATTCACGGTTATGGCTATGTCAGGCTCTTCACGAGCTTCAGTTAGTGGAATAGCTCCTCCAGTTGACAGATGACTTGCCGGAAAATACAAGGGGATTTTAAATTTCAGTTCTTCCTCTGCTTTGTTCCATAATTTAATCTCTTAATTGGCATGCAGAGTATGTCCCTTTATTTAATGAGCTGTGTGGTGACCTACACTGGGTTTTAGTAGAGATCTTGATGCGTGTGATGCTCAGCTTCCACCCAGCACTAAAGGCTCGCCATGCAAAAGCTCAACAAGTGCTGAGAGAGGGTCAGAGAAAAACTAAAAAAAATGAAGATTAAAAGCAGTAAGGCTCTTGACCAAACTTGAGGTATGAGACTTGCTCTTTTAGTAATATGAAAAGTCTTAAAGGCCTTTAGATTTACCTGGGTATACCCTAGCCGGGGTGATGTGAAGGGACAAGCTGGTCCATCATCTGCGAAAGCTGAAAGTTCAAATCTTTCAATTCAGCTTCCACCACATTCTGGGATTGCTTCCCAATGTAGCTGGTACCTGACGAATCTTTGCTTCAGACCAGTATCTCCTCCAGAAGTGGACTTTTATTTTTAAAGCAATAGGTAGGAACGTCAGAACATGGGGGTCATTTTTGTCTCCTGGTTGGAAGTTGCCCAATGGATTCAAAGCTGGAGGGAGGGGAAGTTTGCAAACAGACAGCCTATGATGGCCCCACGTTGAGGGGAAAAGGGCTTTCATACCTTGGGCTTGCTGGGCAAGCAGGAAAGCCCTGATGGGCTCAGTGCAGCCCCCACAGAGCACCCAGCAGATCACCGAGCTGCCGCAGGGCACAGGGGCACTGGGTACGGTGTCCCGGCCCAGGCAGCACTGGCACCCTGGCAGCAGTAGGGTCTTGGGGGTGGTTCTCCCTCTTTGGGCACAAATGCCAGCAGGGGAGCCTGGCAGGGATTTTAACAGCTTGTTTGTGTTGCTCTGGCTCTCTTCGGACACAAGGGGTCCCAACAAGGGTGTGAAGAGTGTTGAACTCCATGTTATATGCACAAACTGTGCTTGAAAACAAAGGGATAACTGAAAGTTTTAGGTGTGAGCCTGTAAAGCTGGGAAATAGTTACCTCCTAAAATGTAGGTAATGATCATTGCTGTGAAAGCTGAGAAAAATCTGCTTGGTAAGCAAGCACTCTAAAAAAGTCAAAGCATTAAGATGGTTTAATTGGCTTAATTTACTTCCTGTTACTTTAAAATATGCCTGTTTAAGCCTTGACATTACAGCACTTCAAGATGCTCCCTCTCTGATGCAGCATCAAAGCAGTGTTGAAGCAAGAGGGGCTGTAGTTTAAAGTGGCAGCTCTAAAAATTACGGTTCTCCTCTTGCCCTCCTTAACTCCCAGCAGCAAAATCCCAGCCCGATTAACAGACTGATTTATTTTACATAAAAATAGTAATCTCCCTTTCTGCTCGTCTCCTCCCAGTTGGTGAATTCCATTCCTGACATCTGCAATTTCATCTGGATACTGTTCTATTTTTTCTCCACACCCCACCTTTCAATGCGTATCGAATTGCCGGGTGCTGTTAAATATCTGCTATATTTCACTGCAGAAGTGGGTGCATTTGGATGATGAATTGAATATTTCCTATATGTGAATAATCTTCAATATCCTGCTTATATCCTTTGGGGTGAAACACATTATGGGTCACATTTTAAAACTGTTTAGGCGCTTTGCTCAAATCAGGCATTTAAAAATCTTTCCTTCTGATAGTGACTTTTATTGATTATTACCTTGTCACAGTTTCTCATTAAATTAATTTAATTTATACATCAGTAAAGGAGAAAGATTAAGGCACAGTTAGTATGCTGTACCCCTCAGTACATGCAAGATGAAGGCCATTTCAGGTGTGTGTTGGCATGACTATGGAAGTGTAGAGCCAGGCCTGATGGCAGCAGCCAGAAGAATAACAGTACTGTGGGATATCAGTGAAATGGTAGGAGGGCAATATTTTCCTCTTTGCGTTCCTATGGTTTTAGTGAGTGAAGGAAATTGCTTTGCCACACTTCCCATCTTCCAAAGCTGGCTCGCTCAGATTTCAAAGCTTGTGAAAAATCTTAGAAGTTTCAAAATGATTTTGGAAAACCTCAAATTTTGAACTGTTTGATGAAGTGAGGGAATTTGCTCGCTTCTGTCTTCGTGAGTTCTGGGTTGTCAGTGCCTCCTGGTGCCTGTAACTAGGCCCTATGTGGCTCCAGTCTCTGACGCCAGGTGGCTTTGCAGGGGCAGAGGTCTGCCTCCCCATGGGGATGGGTAGGGAGAGGGCAGGGACAAGACCAGCCCTGGTTGTTTGCTAGGTGCTGCCAGCGGCTGGGGCCTGAGAGTGCCCTATGAAAAGACCATACTTTGCCATGACCATGTTTTCTTGCTCTCCTCCCATATAAAGTCCAAGCAATTTCCCAACTTTGTTTATATTAAAGTTGGACCTTAGACTAAGGCAGGGGTGAAACCATTTTTCTTGTCCTGGTTTCTAATAAACTCAGGTGAACTTGCAAAAAGCTCCCTTAAAGACCGTATTGACTGGGAGAGCATCACATTTCATGTTTGCTGAAAAACTCTGTCATCCCCTTGCGATCAGAATGACATTGAAGGTATGAATGGGGTCATCCAACTTGCCAAACACTTTGGAAGAAAGAGTGAAAAAGTCTTTCCTTTTCAGAGGATACTTAGAGGTGAAAAGGTAGAGAGCAGCAACTCCTGGAATCACTTCAGTGTGGAGGTGGTGTTTCAGGAACACAGGGTGAGGGGTCCGGAGCTGGAGCAAGACTGGTTGAAATGCTTTGTGCATCCCCAGAGAAGGAAGGGGGAGAGAGGGAGTGAAAATAAAAGGGAAAGAGGCATTATATCAAAACCAGGTGATCTTTGTCTAGTATTGAGCTGAAAATTTTGCTCAGCATTAATCATACTAGAAACCAATTTTCATCCTCCTGTATTAGTGATTTCAGGAAAAAGGGCATTTGGAAAGAAGAAAAATGCAAAGAAACTTGACTTGAGGTATTTAACGCTGTGAGTATGTAGTGAAAACCGATCAGTTCTTCCTTTTCATGTTAAGCCCTAATATAGCAACAACCTGTCGTTCACTAAAATTAATGGCAGGTACATTTAGAACAAATGAGAGGATATCTTTCTTCACCCAGCATGTCCCCAGCCTCTGAAATCCACTACCACAGCAGGTCATGAGGACCGCTAGTGTAGCTGGAAAAGCTACAGAAGTTTATGTCCAAATACCATCACTTATAGTTATACTTGCTAAAATAAGAGTGATCTAACCACAGCTTATGTTCTGAGTCTACAGTGATCTGTGAACTAACTGGGAAAAAATTTGGTCCTGTGGGTACTCCAAGATGGCAGACAGTTTTACTGTTCTCAGATGTTTCCATAGTTTTGTTATTTTTGTGGCTTGTTGAGTTTAATTTTTTTATACGTCTTTTCCTTTTATAAACCATTGTTTTTTATAAAAAGTTACCTGAGATTTGCTGTTAAACTTCCATTTGCCAGAAAGTTTTTTGCTCCATGCTGTAAACAGCTGCATGAAAATTGAATATAAGATGCTAAAGATCGATGGGCACAACTGATTGCTGTTCCAAATGAGAATACCAAGCACTAAGAGACTGAGAAATCAAATTGATGACCTGTAAAAAATAAGCTCCGATTAAGAAATATCAGGTTGAGAGAAATTCCTGAAAGCAAGGAGACAAGGGAAGATGAAATACTTTTGAGAGTGAATGATGAAGTTGTTGGTTATGGGTAATTTTGAATTCCTTTTACAGTCTGTTACAGCACATCAGATCTATGGCTGATCAGAAAAAAACCTGTATGGAGGCCAGGGATGTGTCAGCGCTTGGGTGGTTAATAAAAATTTGTGTTTGTGCTATGGCTCTTCTGCATAGGCAGGTACTGGACATTTCCGCATTGTCCTTGCCCAGCTGCACCCCCAGCAAAGGAGTGTCTTTGAGCATGCACAGAAATCATTCTGCATTCTGCATAACGTACAGAAAACGTTACATTATTATCTTCCTCAATGGTAGTTTAGTTTATCCAGGACATCTGATTGGGATACTTTACAATTAAGAGTATTGTTTTATACAGACTCTCTCTAAGGGGAGCTTATGGACACGTTTTGGTGCCTGATTTCAAGAACCTGACCCTGCAGACACTTATTGGCATGAATCTTAAGTATATGAGTAGAGCCATTAAGGTCAATATGACTTTTTGCATGACTAAGGCTCAAGTAAGAAATTATTTGCAGGGCTGAGCCCTCAGCTTGTTAACTCTTTGGTAGACAAGGCTCACGTCTCCTCTTTATCCTAGGCATGCTGTGAGCCCTCTAAAAGCCAGACTATGGTCCACATTTTCAAAAATAGGGGTTGTGTCAGAGCACACTCAAGACTTTGTCTCTTCGTGTGTATGATAATTGCAGGAGCAAAAAACCCAAGGGTTGTAGAGGTAAGTGAGCAAACCTGGCTTTCCTTTAATGCCTCTTTGTAATTTTACTTGCCTTTGCTTCTAGTGCGCTGCTTGTCCCTCCAGCTGTATCACTACAGCAGAAAGACAGTGGTAAATCAGGCCTTGATGACTTCTGGAGAAGGCGTCTGCATCTGAATTTTGGTCTCAAAAATGGCTTAAGAGGAATACAAATTGAAGATAAGTTCCTTTACTCTGATATGGATTTTCATTTGATTTTTACTGTATGGTTTCAAAAAGAACTGTCAGTGTGTTTGTTCAACTGAGTATATATGATGTTATAATTGTTTTGTTTAGTACTGTAAATATTATGTGTGATTAATCTTGCTCATGCTGGAAAGGTATTTGAGTTTCTTACCAGACAGTATATATTTAAGGTTTGCTTTATTTATGTGGAGAAAATGACAAATACTGTAGCTGAGGGAACAGAAAAAACCGAGAGCAGTGCGCTAAAAAAAATCTAGGTTGGAAACTGGGGAACGGTGCTGCTCTGCTGTGCTCTGGGTTGGGGTGACGCTGCGTCGTGGAGGGTCAGAGCTAAAGATTGCTGGCAACTGTCACATCCAACCTGAGATAACAGAGAAACTAGAAGGAGCCAGATGAGCAGGATGTGACCCTAAAGGGTAAGGAGAATAAGCCAGAGAGCCTGGAGGAGGCGTCTTCCCCAGAGTTTAAATCTTTTGTAAATAGCTTGTTCCATCACAAGTACTGATATCATGACCCTGAGCTATTGAAGTTGCTGCTTTCAATAGATCCTGGAGGCTCCATTAATACTGCTAGATCATTCACACAGGATGACATGATATTCCTTTCCTTTCCTTTCCTTTTTTTTTCGTACTTCCTGAGCAGTGTGTACTTAGGAAAAAAAGGAAAAAAAACCCCAACCACCCTTCTACAAGAGTGCATCTACTTAAAATGTAATAATAAATTGCACCCCATTAGGGTTAAAATAAACACAGCTACAGCCCTGCCATGCTTTTGGGAAACACCGCTGTTCTATTTTATTTTAATACTGCAGGACTGTTTTGCTCTCACTCCACACCAGCCTCACAAATCACTAGTGCAGTGCTCTCACTAACTTGTCTGTATTATGTTCATTTTCTGGGTGGCAATAAATATTAGAATAAAATAAACTAAAGACTGCTGGCTGGGGCTCTGTTAGCTATCTTTATGGTTTCCACGGCAGCTGAATGACAGCTCAGGCTGGAAGCAAGCGGCCCCTTTTCACCAAGTAAATTTAGCCTTGGGAAGGATGAACATCTTCTAACTCTTGAGCTGTGATGGTTGATGCCAGTCAGTAAATCAGTCAGATTTTAATTATCGGACACATGACAGGGAGCAGTGACAGGCGGCAGTCCACTGGAGAGCATTCCTTCAAAGCAGCTTTAAAAACAGAACAGCACTTGAAGAGGAAAACCAAGTGAACAGAACACAGTCACAGCTGAATTGCAGGACATTAATAGCACGATGGAATTCCCTTCCTAATAATTTTAACTGCTTCTTGGCCACAGCCTTCCAGACCAAGTAGACTTAATGCAGCTTTATCGGGAATTTATTTTTTCTAAACCCCCTTTATACAGACCTGTGGTTTTTAATAGAGTTTCACACAGTTACTTGCATAAGCAGCTGTTTGGTGCAAAGAAAGCAGTGACAGATTTATAATGCAGCAAAACCTGCTAATTGGATAGATGAAATTGCATTTCTGACAGTGGCCCCTCTATGAAAATTGGTAACATACCTCACAATGATTTGCGTATGTAAGAACTTGATTATTTATTGTATTTTGCCTTTTATGTTAATCCTATGATTAATTCTTGGGTAATTACCTACAAACACCTCCCTGGAAGCCTCTTTAGATAATAAGGGCTTGGTGGTTAGTGAAAGGTTACGGGAATTTTACAAAATCTATTTAGAGAATTCTCAGGATATTTAGAAACACTTTATAGTTTCAATGTGTATTTGAAGGAAACTGGGGAATTACTAGATTAGCTAGATTTTTTTTTTTGGAAGGAGCTATTAAAGGAATCAAAGTAATCTTTGAACGTTATCACTGAGCTAATAAAAAGCTTAAGAGAAAATGTAATAATAATAATAATAATAACAATATTAACAGCAAAGCTTGTAGCTATTAAAAATATATGAATGTGCTACCTTTCCAAGTGGGCAGCTTGCCATTATTTGTTAATTGCAATACGTGAAAAGGAAACTGAAGTGTAGCCTTAAACTGCTCTGCTGTTTCTCTTGCGCTGGTTTAAGTTCATTGTTTAGGCTCCCATGCTGAAATCGAGAGGAAGCCTTTGATCACGCTCGGCCGCATGGGATGCTGTACAGCCTTTCACACTACGCGCGGGATAACCTGCCCCCACTCAGACAAACCCAGTCGATGTACCAACAGAACACGACGCAGCACAATTCAGAGCAGCGCTTAGGCTCTGCTGAGAATACATGAAGTTGTGAAAACAAAAATAACTTTTGACTTAATCTCAGGGAAGATCAATAATTTTTCAATGAGTAACCCACAGCCAGATACAAATAGGCCATGCCTTAGAATTGGACCTCTCTTCTTCTGTGAAAATAAATGTCTTTCCTACTGTCACAAAAATCGCCCAGCATCTGTAAATGAATCCCTTTTCCCAATGGGAATCATACTGTGCACTTGAACTCTGATTTGTTTTTGATGTTCTAGGCTAAGCTTCAAAAATAATTTTAATTTAAAGGCTTCTGTGGGAAGCGCTTTTATAATAGGAACACAGGTTTCCAACAAATACATAACTGCTCAGCATTGTTGGAGTTTCTTGGTAATAATCTTCACAAAGCTAAAAAGCTTCATTTTTATTATTTGTTTTATAAAAAGATATCTGTAGATTGTCAAATGTTCAGGTTTCCTTGTTTTGTTTTGTTTCTAAAAGAAACAGAGGAAAGGAAAAGTACCTTTTTTTTTTTTTTTTAATGCCTTTATTTTCCAATCAGGTAATTCAAACATCCTCCCCAGTGACAGGAACAGAGACTTAACCAGTACCTACCCAAACCAGGCTTGTCAAGTACTTGTCAGCTTCTACTTGTCCGTGGTTCTTAAAGTGTGGAACGCCCAATTAGTCCTGTTTAAATAAATCATGGGCCAAGACCAAGGAAAAGGATCAAGGCCTTCTGTGCAGGACTGTGTCCCATGTGTTCTGGTTACAAGAGGATAACTCAGCATTCATGGGAGTGCAGTTTTCCCACTAAAAGTCAGTGGAAAAAGACAGGAAGTACAGTAACACAGGCTAAACCCTTTGCTCTGGCTCTGTACCTGACTTCCAGCTGCTGAAGTACGCTGGAAGACAGTTAGAAATACATTAAATACTTCCCAAATGCTTCTTTCCCAGGAAAACAGTTGCTGCAATTGCTGCAGTGATGTTTTCTGGCTTTAGATGGGAGGGAATGAAAGCGTGCGTGCTTGGGAAAGGAGAGTCAGCCTGCTGACGGTGAATGGGGAGAAACTGTCCCTGGGACAAAACCTGGGAAGTATGGCTCACTGCGAGGACATTTGTGAACATCTAGGTTTAGTCAGTTTAGGAGAACGGTTCATGACTCATTTTACACCATTTGTAAATAAGGGTGTATTATTTGAGACTGATGTTAGTGAAACGTTGAGCAGAATCTGGACCTCGTGTGTTAAGTTCATTAGAGGTTATTCATCTAGTCAGGATGAGTTGTTTTATTACGTTGTTCACATCTATAAAGCAGGTTATTCAGGTGACTTAAACAATAAGCTGTAATTTCTACAGAAAATAGAGATTTGTAAGTAGACAGCAATATATGTCAGTGTTTTACTGTGATTATTAAATGTTACAGGAAATGCATCGCATAATCCATACCCTTTGTGGTTTTTTATTTCTGTGTGAACAAGAGGATGTTATGGCTGCAGACAAAGAAAGAAATCATCCAGAACTGAGTTTGATGTAAAAACACAACCCTCTTTATAAGACAGCACCTTCTGGCTAGGGGACAAATAACCCAGACAAAGAACTAGCCCTTTCAGAAAGGTGGGAAGGTAATGAAACAACAGAAAACAGATGAACTAGGTCTTTTGCTAGCATAAGTCAACATAGCTTCATTGGGATGTAATGAAGTAGCGACATTTTTCTAAGAATTTTGCAGATTTGGGGAAAGAAAAAACAGTGAAACTCAGAGGGCATTCCATCTATTACTGGAAGCTTATGACATCCAGAAAAGATAGCTTGCTTTACCTAGGGTTTAATCTTAAGGAAAGTTTGTTTGGATTTCTAAGGGAAGCACACTGCAGTGAATGGCAAAGTGATATTATTCACTAATATCAGATAAAAGATAAATTATGTGTTACCAAATGTGACAACCAAGTCCTCTCATTACAGGCAGTATTTTCACAGTAATATTTTCCTATTCCTGTGGTTTTAGTTGACAGTGAAATATATAATCATATACTTGAGCATTCAAAGAACCAACTTATGATTTGCTGTTCCTCATCTGTGCAAAGAGAAGGGTTTCTGGGAGTTTTCCTTCTCTTCTTGCTGTATTTTGCACTAGATAAGGAGAGAGAAACATGGGAAATCTAAGATTAAGCCTCTAATTTAAACTAGAGTGTGCCTAACTGCCAAATTTGAAATAGAGTCTGATATTTCCAGGCAAGATTTGGTTTGGAAATAGGGTCCAGGGACAATATCTGCATACAGATTTAGATCTGAGCCTCTTTCAGTTATTAATCTGCTTATCAATCTGCTTGTATGTGTGCTGGAGAGGGAAGAGGAGATGGTCGCAGTTGCGTTGGATGGGATTATTGCCTGTTGGAAAGGGCAGGGTAACAGCCACTGCCTGTGACAGGGCTCTGATGCTAGTTAGCCTGACCTTGATCCATCACATTGGCCAATGCAAACTGGGCACAAATGCTACCATTTTAATAATGATTTGCAGCCGCTTTGTATCATGTAAGCAAATGATCAAGGTACATAGTAAAGGAGATCAGAACCCGTGTCTGGTTAACGAAATGTTTCCAGCAGCTGTCACTCAGGTTGTTCCCTTCATCCCTTTCCCCTGCATCCCTGCCTCTTAAAAGATGTTCTTGGGCTTAAAGTGTATTTATAGATTTTAATTAAGTCAGTCTAATAACATTCATTGAGAGGTAGAAGCTCTCTTCATCCACCACTAACATGCAGCTAGTCTTTTAATAGTGAACAGCAATGCTACTGAACAGTTTTGGGCAGGAAATAAACACTAGGTTAGGCAGTTGAAAGCGTAGGTAGGCAGTGAGGATCTGGAAAGTGTCCAGAAGGCTGATGCACAGAGAAAACGGCCAGGAGCTCTGGTTTACATCTTATCTGAAGGCCTACTCTGTTAGCATTGAAGTTCCTCCCTTCATACCATGCTTGGTCATATTGGCCCATAAAAGAAACATGAGACCTCTTGAATCACTCTCCCCACTTCCTGCAGCACCCGAGTATTTTTTGGACATACTCTGTTCAGATGTCGACTGGACATGACCCCACTTCAATCTGAATTCAAACAAGGTCTTAAGACTTTAAAAATCATCTTGACAGACGAAAAACCAATCAGTGACTGAAACTAGAAATTTCAAGTCTTATTGCCATCCTCAACTACACCAGTTCAAAAAGTTTCTCCTAGCTCTACGCTTATCAAATCAATGTCTTACTGTTACCAGGATAATCTGCTTTACAGCATTGGGAAGGATGAAGCATCTGTGAGGGTGCATTTAGCTGGGGGATCTTAACAAATCTGAACTCAGCGTTAGTCCTTTTGAAAAGTGGAGCTGAGCTTTGCTGGTTCTTAACAGGACAAATACGCCCCTTGTTAATCCAGACATCAGAAAACTTTTGGGAAGCTTAGATTTAGAGTGTGAACATGCAATTGTGCAGGGGTAACTCCATCTTGCTTTGGTTGGCCTCATGACAACTTCAGATGGCAGAATGCCAGCAAAAACGGCTAGAATTGCAGAAGTCTTCTGCCCTCTACAACCTGTGTACAGCCCTATTTCAGTGCAGGAGCAGGAGTAGGAGGTGGTGGCACACCTACAGCAGGAAAATATACACTCTGTTCAGTCCAAAAGAGAAGGATTTTAACTTGTCTGTTGCTATTATTAAAGCAAAAACTTTGCAGAAGCAAGAGCAATTGTATGCTGCAGAACTTTATGTAGACCTGAGCATTTAGAGTGCTTCTGAGACAGGAATAGGTGCCAGAAGCTGTCTGATATATTTTCGGGTGGAATTAAATTAGCTTCACTTGCAAAAAAAGAAATGATTTGGTAGAGTAAACTATATCCATCAATGGAAAAGAAGTGGTCAGATGGGAAAGTATAATATGACTGGCTTAGGCAAAAGGCCTTTTTTTCCCAATTACAATTAATTTCAGTGGACTTGGGCCTACAAGCCCCTGGCCTTGGGCACTTTTCAAATCATAACAGTTGTGGGGAGGGAAAATGCAGAGATGAAATGCAGCCATTCAAAACTAGCCCAAAGCTGTTCTAGCAAATAGACAGACTTTTCTCATTTTCATGAAACCATTGAATATATGAATTTCACTGGATTCACTTTTTTGTGCCAAAGAAGTCAACATAGTTCATCCTGGCATGTTCAAAATTGGAAGGATCTGATTGACAGAAGAGGGAGATGGCAGATTCAGAATATTCAAATCTTGCTGTTGCACAGTTCACTGCAATACAAAAGATACACACACAAAGAAATACTGCTGACAGTCCATTCATTGCACTGTGCCATATATACTTACTTTACATTCCTTTTAAAATAATTTTTGTGTTTTTCTGTTTTACCGCCTCAGAATTATCTTTTAAACTTAATATTATATTTTCATATTTTAAGCTAGATTCGTCATGGGTCATTTTTTAAAATTAGAGCCATGTATATCGAACATATGTAACTATATTTTCTCTTCCCATAAAGGTCCCTCTCACTAAGTTTTAATTTCATGTTTTGGATTGAGTGTGTCCAGAAATAAAACTTACCTCAAATCAAGAGTATTTCTTGAGCAAATATGGCATTTCAACAGGGAGCAAACATACAAAGCCCCAGTAAAGAGCCTTTGACCAAAAGGCACACTTACATTGTGTACTGAAACATGGTATACAAATATCCAAATTATCCTTAAACAAACTAGGGCATCTAATGGAAGCAGTCCCACCCCCGCCCATGGTGGTGTGATTCTTCATACGGGTACTTTACCCTATTTCTCTACAGAATAAATGCCCCAAGACTTGCCACAATCCAGAGAAAATGGGCTGAACCCTGAAAACCCCGCCAAGTTTTTTGTGAGATGAGACAAAGCAGTGCCATTCAAGGCGAGAGAGATGCTTGATATGCATGTGTCCCTGTGACAGTGTGGGGCAGCGATACCCCACAGCACCTCGCGTAGCTCCAGTCTCTGCAGAGACTCCTATCCCGTGCAGCTCAGCTCCCTTCAGTAGTTCATGAAGGAATGGGGCAAACATCTGGCTCCTGTTTGTTCTTTTATCCTCTTCCCCAATGCATCTGTTGAGAGAGTGTTTTGCTTTGAAACTTTTTAATAATATATAGGTACATTGCTATGTGTTTATGTCAGCGAGGGCCAAGCCAAAGGCAACACCTTGCACTTTTGCAGAGAGATTGGTGTCGATCCTCAGTTGCTGCGGGATTTCACAGTCAGGGACCAGTCCCTGTGGAAAGGTGGTAGAAATAGCCTTTTGCTGCTTCTCTTCTTTGTGCAGGTGACATGGAGACCTTCCCTGGGTGCTTCACTGAGGAGGAAGCTCTGACCCGCCCAGGGAGGCCAGCCCAAAAAGGAGGTAAGCTGGGAGATGAACAGACCTCCTACATCCTCCTATCTCTGTCTGGGGAAATGGCTTTCAGGTACAGTTCTGGCAGAGACCTCAATGTGAGTGTGCTTCCAGGAAGTGTGGGGGAGCAAATGGGTGGTAAATTCCTGGATTTCTGTTAAATCACGTGATCTGTTTGGTGTGGGGAAGAAACATCTTTTTTTTAAATTTTTTTTTATTTTCTCCAGGGAATGAGAAATCAGTCACAAATTTCATCCTAGTGGAGGCAGTCCAGGCAAACTGAGCATTAGGAGACCATGTGTATGGATGTATTCCTTTGAGGTTCCCCTCAGCTGACCACCACATTTCTCTAAAAAGGGAAGCCATGGTCGCTAAAGCTTGGAGGTATATTATGAAATCAGGGTCTCCATTCTTGCATTTCTTAGCTCTAAGGCACTCCCCAAGTAACTTGAGTCATAGCGGTGTGAGACCTCAACACTCAGTCCAGCAGTCAAACGTCATCGCATGATGAATGAATCCTGTCTGAACGCCGGCTTTGTAAGGAAAGCAGGTGAGTCCTGTCTGGTCCTGAGTTCAGTTACGTACACTTCAAACAGCGCCAGCTAATATGTCTTCTCATCTCCCGCTTTATTTGCCATTAAACAATCCTTCCTCAGGCTTTCTTGTGTTCTGCATAGTCATTCATTTGAACTGCCATTCTCTTTGGCAAGTTGCAGGATTTTCAAATGCAGGTTAAAGCAGGTATTTCCCAAAGCAGATAGTGCGCATACTTCTGGGAGCTCTCTGTAGTATGTACTCTACTAAGGTCTAGCAGCTCCGGTTTGCCATTTGTCTCATTTCAGTCTTGTGATTAAACATTTTATCTTAACCCATCAAAAAAGCCCTCCTTACAACACTAAATAGAACACTTCACATGAAAACTTTCCTATGAAAAGAAGGTTTCTAGATATGAGACATACAGTAATTAATGCTGCTTGATAGAATCTATAAATGTACACTGTAGCAATGCTATTTGCTTTAAGTACTACTTTAAGCAGGAAAAGGCAATGAATCCCCCTTCCAGTGTCTGATTTTATGTTTAAGAGCTAATGAACTGAATTCTTCGTAAACATTGGCAAAAGATGCAAATGAACAGACAGATTCTCCAAATGCAAAGGGACACATGAGAAAGAGCTAATTTTACACAATTGACTCTCTAACCTTTTTGGATCAGTGGAATTAGAGGCTGATTAATCTGCCATGATTAGCATTTATTGAAGCTTTTGACACTGCTGCATTGTTTTTCTTTTCCTTTTCTTTTGTGTCTCTGAGAGTTAACAGTTTATAATACATTTAACTGCCAGTCCATCACCCTGACAGGGTCATAGCTTTCCTTTATGGACTTTTAAAATTAATAACAGACAGTTCTATTTTGACATGCCCTTGCTTCTGCTGCAGAACTCGGCTGTTTAATTGTAGAGCTGGCCTCTTGTGGCCAAATGCTCCCAATGTTTAGCAAGGGTTGAAAATATGGATGTTAGGAGAAAAACTGGCAGATGGCTGACAAGGCATTTTTACTCATAACACACCAGTAAAACTTTAACTCAGAAGATTTAGTGCTAGAGCTTTGCAGTCAGCAAGCTGCAGCCATATGCAGATTTTTTTTTCAAACTTCTAAACTGATGGTTTTGCAAAGTGTGCATAAGCAGCCTTTATTGATTATGATGTTAAAAATTGAAAGCGTCAGTATCATTTAGCTTGAGACACTTTTAAAGAAAAAATGAACATTCGTTTTCATTATGAATTCCTGATAGGCCAGACACTAGCAAGGTCTACGGTCTTTATTTTTAAAACTAAAGCAAGGAACACTCTTACTATGCTTTTTTTTTCTGGAAGAAATGTTGTATATATGAATCAAACAGCACCTAACATACATACAGTAACTGTTGGTTCTTACACATTCATAGACCCCAGATGATGTCCCGACTCATGAAAGTGACTTGTTAGCTGGATATAAAACCACAGACACCATAAGCCTGGGTGATAGCTTCACAGCCTAACTTTCAGACACAAGTTAGTATTTATAACACTCTCAGTACCTATCTATCACTGCAAAAAGCGTGTTAAATAACTTTAAAGGCCTGACAAACCCACAAAACTAGGAAATGAAGATTTATGGGTGCACAGTCCATGAATTCATTCTATTGTGCCCAGGTGTTACGGCACACACAGCAATGACATACGTTTGCTTTAGTTTAACTGTGAAGTGATGCAAGTACATTATCACAGGTATTCTGCAGTGGCCGGGCAACGCTCCCCACCATTTTTTTCCATTAAATGCAGCCAAACTTTGTGCTTGGTCGTGATATATGGTATAAAGTAGCTGGTTACTTACATCCTTTCTGTGTGCTTCTATACCACAAGACATTAATTCATGTATATCAGCTAATTATAAGCATACTTTATACTAAAAAAATATAAAATATGTTTTCCTTAGAAACTCAGGAAAAAAATTATCATCTTTAGTCTTGGCTCAGAAAGAACTAAACCAGATATTTTTTCAGTGAGGCAAATAAAATGAAAGAAAAGAAAAAGACATGTTTTCCATAGTCCTGTGAGACAGTCCTCTGTCCTAAACAGAACAAAACAAAAGTGCATTTTCTAGTGCAGCTGAGCCTCAAATTTCTCTATATAAAACAACATTTGTAGGTAAAAGAGGAATAATAATACACTTAAATATCTTTGCTTAAATGGTGAATGAGTCTGTCGTTAGATGGGTGACATGGAGGTTGGTGTATCGTTTGCAGACACGTCTTGCACCCCCCGCGGCAGCACTGCCTCCCCTCACAAAGTTTTACCTGAAATCCCTTTTAGGAAGAAACATTGGAAATGGAACTCCCTTAAAGGCTCAAGCACAGTGGTGCAATTATATCATAAATCATATTAATTAAACAGTGTTTACATCTATTAGGGCTTCCAGGAGCTCTGACAAATTTTGCCTTGCCTGCAAGTCAAAAGGGAAGCTAAATCATAAGGGAAGAGGACCCCTCACAGCCATTACTGGTCAGAGCAGTCCGTCGTTGTGGGCACTGCTGCATGGCTCAACTAGACCATGACTTTTTGAAGTAAAGAGACGGTCTCCAATTACTCACCCAAGGCAGGTCTTCCTTATAATTCTAGTCTTTCCCACCTGGTGGAGGGCTGCTGTCAGGCAGCTCCTTCTCTCTCCCTGTGACCCATCCTGGTCGTCTCCTGGGGTCAACTTCGGTGCTGCCTCCACCCTCGCATAGCGGTTCCCCAGCAGGAGAGGGCTGTGTTCTGCTACCAGGCGTTGAGCATCCATCACTGTATTTAATGCATGTATTTTCCTAATTGTGCTCTCAGTTTCAGTTCTACTGAGCCTGACCATTTTGGGCATCTGGTACAGCCATCCCAAACAGCTGCTCCACCTCTGGGTTGGACCGGGCTCTGCCGATGTCCTGCCAAAAAGGAGAGTGGAGTGAGGAGCCTGTTGCAGACCCACCTCTGCTTCCCAAAGAGAGCAGGTGGGAACCTGACCTTCCCCAAGTCCCAAGGTCAGCCTTACAGGATATTTCTGAGAAGGATTTGTAGCTCTCCTGCCAGGTTTCTGGGAGCCAGTGGGTCTATTCTGGAGCCCTCCTGGTCTCCTCACACCTCCAGCCCCTCAAAGAGGAGCTCCATGTACCAAGGAGGGATAAAATCCAGTCTTTTAGTTGGAGGCTGTTGTGGGGAGAAGGATGGGGGAAAGTGGGGTTGTGTGGGAGGAAGAAATTTTTTGCGTAAAGCCATCAGGAAAAACCAAAGGAAAACCTCCTTTGTGAGAGACTGAAATGAAATGGAGACAGTATTTTGAAAACACTTTGGGTTGCAGCAGCAGTGCTGATAGCATCAGCAGATCACCTGACTCCATAATTTCATGTTACCAATTACTGCAATCGAATTGATTACGTGATCTAAATCCATGTGTATTACCTGAGTGCATGGCCCCTGGTGTTTTGAACACTTATGCATAAAAATTGCTATAATTCTTGTTAATAGTTATTGCAGTTCATCTATCGCTCATCTATAATCTCTTGAAGATATAATAGGAATAATTACCATGAGGCACAATGGAGAAACGCAGTCTAACACCCTGACTGAGGCTGAATCACACCAGAGCCTGCATTAGTCAAGCTTCGACTGAGGAATACTCCAAAAATTTCAAGTGAGTCAAACCTGCTGAAAACCTGGCTGAGTTCCCTCCGTTATGAAAACTTTCCAAAGATTTACCCTGCTTTTTTGCCATGGAGTTATTTCCTCTGAGGAAGATACTGCGAGGGCAGGAGTTCATTTTGCCAAATAAATATTATCCAATACTCAGGAAGTATTGGCATTTCCGAACCTAAAGCGACAAAATCCATTTAATACCGGGAGTCAGGATTTCTTGCTCCCTTAGTACCCTGCCAGCTCCAAGCTGTGCCAAAGCCACTATTGCCAAGGGGATAATGAGGTAATGTGCCTGGGTGATAAAATTCTGGCATTCTGGCTTGCTGCCTGAGATATAAGATGGCACACACCTATGTTCGTATGAAAAGGCAATGTGGGATCTTTTAGGAGGCTTTCCAGCTTAAAAACAATGTATCAGAGAAAAAAAAGAGCCAGGAATTAGACAGATAAAAATGTCCTTTAACTGCGCGTAAACTGAAAGGAAACTCCAGTTGCAGAATACTGGTCCATGCCTAATCCAAAGTCTGCATTAACTAATGCTTGTTGGATGTTGAATTACAACAGAAAGCCTATGTTAATGCATGTGAGAGCCACATGAATATCAAACAAATTCATTACGATCAGTGCTATTACAGTGAATACCAAATGAGTTCATAATGATGGAACAATGAAACTGTTACCGATAGATTTTATTTCTGCAACAAATCCTCTGTATAAGGGTCCACTCCTGTAGTGTTAATTCTAATGTAAGACTGCATCTGAATATTAGCATCATCAGATAAATTATACTTTTCAATAGTCTGAACTATACAGTTCAACCTTTTTTTTTTCCCAACAGTACATAATTTTTTTTAATCTCAATTTGTCCTTAAAGTTTGATGACTATTGTAAAGGGGTAACACTTTATTTTAAGTATCCAATCATTAGGAATTCATTTAGTATTCATTGCAATAACACTAATACAATAGAATCGAATGAATAAGAAATTCATTTAGTATTCATGTGGATGTGATATGTACTTCTAAAAGAGTTCCACTCTAATTCAGCATTAGTTTAGCATTATTTAATGGACACTTTATTTTAAGCGTACTGGTAAAAATGACTTAATTTCTACACTTAGATATTTAGATTTATTTTTTTTTACAAAAATGCTAAAGATATATGGCAAATTCATCAGAATATGATGCGAGCATTCTAAACCTGTGAAAGAGCATCAGCTTTGTGAAAATGATTAAAAGAAAATCTGAACACTTTTTTTTTCCTGATTGGTATTGACATATTTACAGAACATGCTAGTTACAGAGCCTGCAATAATTCTTTGATAATAGAATGCATACCTGCTGTTTGAAGTACTGATTTTGTATCAGAACTTAAAGCACAAAAATAATTTTTTTTTTTTTTTTTATTAGCATGAAGGACTTCTAATATATAAATTGCAATTGTAAGAACAAAGGCAAGCCAAGCTTTCCTCCAGATTATGATCTTCAAAGTCAGAAAAGAGCTACATCCGTGTTCAACTGTTCCATACAGAGTAAGTAAATCGAAGAAATGCCCCTTTCCAGCAAGGGCAAAGCCTTATAGATAACCTCTCCTTCCTCTTTAAGCATACTCCCTACTATCCATTAGTGATGGTTACAGCGAACTGCAGCCACATCACTGAATTTGACAAAGTTATTCTGAACCCAGAGGGATTATGATCATTTGCCTATAATTTCTGGACTTCAGCAAACACACAAATGCATTTATGAAGTACCAACTATCCTTTCAGCTAACTCTTCATTAAAATGTATTTAGATGTCCTTCAAAAAAAAAAATCATCTTACAGTGAAACTCAAACTGGCTGATTCCCAGGCTTACAGTTACTTTCCTATCAAGAATTAATGCAATATCATGCACACACCATTACTGAAAAATTCTACGCTGTTTTTTGCCAAGTGTTCCTATATAACAGTTTTATCACAAGTCTGACAGCCGCCATAAAAATTCCAGGCATTCTATATCAACAGCCCTCTTTGTACTAAGTTATTAAACATTAAATTTTTATTCGTCATTTGTATTCTGTTATGCAAAATAAGCTCCTTGATAAGATGTGTCTTCTTAATTGGGCCCTTGATGCTTCTTGGATCGGAGTTGTCAGATTAGCTGGAAGAAGAGGCTCTGCATTGAGCCAGCTCGCTACCAGGAGACCAATAGCTTTGTAACAACGATATTAAGTTAGAGGGGCCAAATGGAGGGCAGCGCTAGGCTCAGGTGAGACTCTACATCTGTGCATGTCTTATGCTCAGGCACTTTTCTCATAGCATCAGCAGGGCTGATGGAAATAGATTTGTTTGTTGTTTACAGCATGCAGCTGTGGATGCTGCTGCATGGGAGTTGTATAAGATTGAAGCAAATTTGTACTGAGACTAAAATATTGAGCTTTTCTCCAGTCAGCAGTCTCTGGAATCTTATTGTCGAAAACTTTATCTAGTTGTAACCCTCCCCAGGGTGATTTTCATTTGCAGCTGCCCTGCTCTGTCTCTCACCGCCTGTCCCACACTGCCTCCGCATCAGCCAGCGCAGGAGTAGGCTCCTGGTGTACGAGCCTGGCCAGGCCAGGCAGAAGTAATGACAACTGGGTCAAGCATTTTGTATGCTGGGTTTTCCAGAAAGCTTTTTGATTCCCACAAATCCCTCCGACAGCTGTCATTATGAGACATCATTATTTTCTTCCCTTTTATCTGCAACCTGAAGAAAGGGCTCAACATTTGGTGTGGCGCTTGGTGACAAAGCATACTAAGAAATCTCTAAGCACATGGAGGAAGGAAAAAAAAAAAAACCCTCATGAAAATGTAGGATTTATTATTTTCATAAGGTAGACCAATTCTAACAGAAGTATAGTACATTTCCAGACTGGTGCTAGAAATTTAATTGATTCATGCTTCTGGTATTTGTTTGACTGAATTCTCCTGTAATTCTGAAAAAAACTACTCCCTCATTTTATTAGTTATTTTCTGCATTGCAGCTGGAAATGGAGACCTCACCAACATCAGGATCAGCCGTGCTATGTGTGGAGGGAGTGCAGCCGCTGCCTCATTAGAGCAGCCGGGCCAAGAGAGTGTGAAGGGAGTCACATTTCCAGTCTGCAGATTGGAAATGGAGGGTAAACGGTATGACCAGAGTCGCACTTGGAGGCTGTGCTGGAGCAACACATTGAACTGAAACTTCTCACATTTCACAAGGTGTCCTAACCACATGACCTTCAAATTGTCATGATTAAAGAGGGTTTATTTAGTATTTAGCAAACTATTACATCTCAGGCCATTGTCTGACCTGTCTGAGCACATTGCATTTATTTCCCAAATATTATAAATCTTTCTGTAGTTTTCATTTGGACACTTGGTAATTTTTCAGATTTTTGGCACAAAAATAACTTAGAATGCAATATGACGTGGATTTAATAACCTATTGCTGTGAGATTTTTTTGTATTGATATCTAAGAAAGGTTTAGAGTTTTTAATACCGATTTTTTTTTCATAAGAAATCTTTTAAATGAGTACAAACTCTAATGTACTGGTGTACATTTTCATTTCAGTACACCTGCTGCAATTTAGCTTATGGGTGACGCCAAGGGATAGTGATCAGTCTTAGCTCTTTTACTATCTTTTTAGCCAAGGTGATTTTTTTAAAGCACTTCATCTCCACAGGGCATTTGACTGAAGTTTTGACATCCAGCTGGAGAAACAATTTCTTTAGAAGGAAGGCGTAACAATGAATGCTGTATGTTGACCCTACGCATACTCTGTCTGGTTTTGAATGAAGGCCTTCTGCAAATCTCCCTGTGTTTGCTCAGAGGCATCCCCACGCAGGCTGTATGACTACAAGGCTGTTGTGGATCACTGGCTATTGCAGCAGCAGGACTGAGAATATTAGTTTGCACCTAACATGCCTTGTGCTTTTAGCTGGGACAAGGGTCAAACAGTGGAAGCATGGTGGGGGGGAAAAAAAGCAGTTGTAATGTCCAAAGACATTACAAAGACACGTGGAGACATCCTTTCTTTGTGTTCTATGTGTGAAGGCCTGCTTGCTTGCTTTCAGGCTGAAGACACCTGTTCCTCTTAAGGAAACGCAGTGCTTGCTTCCTATCCTAAGGCCACCCATTCCGGACCTGTGTTGAAATACAAGAAAAAGATTTGGAAATCCTGCCAAGGCAATAAAATGCTCGTTAGTAATGGGGAAGGTAAAGTTGATAAAGGCACACGTCCCAGCATCAGCATTTTGGACAATGCAAGGGGAAAGGGAGGAGTTGGTGTTGGCAGTGCCCTCTTCATCTCTACTGCGAAGGGACGGAGGAAGGGAAGGAAGAAGACATGCATTTCCAGCATTGCTCCATTGATAATTCAGTGTAAACCTCTCACATATTCAGAGCGTTTTCACTGGTGGAGAGTAGAGCAGCTTGCTCACTCAGTGCCCCTGTGCCTGGGACCCAGCAGATGTCCCCAGCAGGCAGCTTTTCCTACACATGACCTCCATGCCCCCCAGTAACAGAATTTTAAAGGAGTTTCTGTGCCTATTTTCCAGATTTCAAACACTGTTCATTACCTTATTGTATTTAGAAGCTGAACCTGTAGCCACCTCCTGCGGTCCAGCCACAGTCCCGTGTGGTTAGTACCTGCCGGTCTGCCCCCCGCCCCCGCCTTCCATCTCAGACTCAGGGTGAAGGACACTTGGCTCGGAGGCTGACAGCTAACTAGATGATGTGCACCAGTGGCAGGCGAGCATCGCTGTGGCAAAGTAACATTCCAAAGGTCACACTCCAGTAGGTCGGTGGCAGAGTTAGACCTGAGCCATCAGTCACAGAACCATCTCAGCTGTCTGAGACTGCACGTTTTCCGCAGCCTTCCCTCAAAGCAAGTTTGGTTTGACTGCCATATAGCTCAGAAAGTTCTTCCTCACAGCACTTGAGACAGTTCTTGAGCCTTGTTTACAGAAAATTATGAAGATTTCAAAAGGAGAAAGGGGAGAGAGTCTTTAAATTCAGGGGGGAGGCTGCTCTTATCTGCAGAATTAAAACCCACAATCCTGACTGGCTAAATAGGTACCTTACATCTATAATAATTCTTTCAAGAGATACCAGCTAACCCATGTGATTTCAGCTGCCATGGCTCCAGCATCTGGCTGTGTTTTGACGTTTCTAAGATGTAGAGGTATTGTGTGGAATTGCAATGTTTTTGCTCAAACGTCAGTGATAATATTCCTGGCATGCTCAAGCAGTGGATATTCCTGTGCCTAGATACCTCATTATCTGCAGATGCCATAATGAGAATATGAACGCTGTCAATCACTTTGAGACACTTGTAAAAGCAATAACATAGGAAAGCTTTCCTTGATTTTCTCTTATTGCTGTGTGTTGGTTGGCTGGGAAAATCACTGGGATGTGAGGAACTGGGACTTTGTTTGGCCTGGTGTTTACAAACTTGAATCTGTCATGTCTTGAGCCACGCTCCTTAAAATACCTCCAATCCATCTTCCCTTCAGAGGGGCTAATGACACACAGGGAACTCTCCTGGAGTCTCTCAGACAACCGTTACCTGTAAAACAGACTGTGGGGGACTTGCAATGGCTCACCCCACGTACGACACCACCGATACGAGACCATTCTCTACTCTGCTATTAAGGTTTATGGACTCTCCCTCTCTGTTTACTTCAAGACTACATAGACAGCTGAAGTTCAAAGCAGAAATATCATACTTTCCAACGCAAAAAGTATTAGAAAAGTTTAAAGTGAGCAGGCTGTCCCTGGAAACCACCTTTTCATCCAGAAGGGCTTTCCCAAGCTAGATGTGTGAAGGTTTTTAATAAGTGTTATGAAATCCCTACAGATGTAGATACAAAACATCTGCAATAGTTGTCAGCTTCACAGATCTATTTAAGTTACTTCTGAAAAGCATATTCTGTAAGTAAACATCTTACAGTTCCTAATTATCAAAAAGGGAAATAGTTTGACTAGTCTCTCCTTATTTTTTGCTCATTTCATTTTGACATCCCTGGAATAGTGGGTAGATAATATTCATCTTCCTTGACTTTGATGTCTAAAAGTTAGACAATTAAGTCTGAGCTAGTTACCCTTTAAAGTCAGCGGAGTGAAACAGGGCGGTTTGTGCTAAGACAGAGTCTTAGCATTGGTCAAATGAGTTGGATTTATAGTCTCTAAAGATTATAAAAAAAAATGTAGTTTAGCGACTAGTGTAGGCTAGATACCTGGCAAGATATCTAGGCAAGATAAAAATTACATATTTAATGCTGTGTGAGACTGATTCCACCCATCGCTGGCCAAAATATTGCACCGTACACTTGTGTTTCCTACACATCTGACAAAGAGCCCTTCGAAGCTGGAGTAGCTCTCCAGGGGCGCCGGCACTGCGAAGGCTGGAGGCTCTCCTCGCCCATTCGTGTTGCCAGCCAGCCCAGCAAAATCTCCTTTTCTGTCAGCAGCGACCGCATACCCCTGTTAATTTACTGTGTGCCGGTGGTGTCATGATAGCAGTGTTAAGCTGGATAAAAATATAAGTTGGGGTAGAGAAGCATCTCTGTTTCCATGCGGAAAGATCCCTGCATCCTTGACCGAAGTCACTGAATGGGGCCCCAACCTTTGGCTCTGTTCTGCTCGTGCAGGAGGAGGTGAGGGCCAGAGAGTTGTATGGAGGGTGCACTTCTGCATGACCATTTCTAGAGGCTGCTAATATATTCCTCTCCTCTCTTTTAATTAATAAATTAATGAATTCAGTGCTGATTTTGCATTGCCCTTTCGAATGTCAAAAGGCATGATAAACAGTAATCATTAATGTGTTGTTGTTGGAAGGCTTAAAATGGCTTAGGATAAGGGCTCTTCACAGGTGCTGAGGAAGGTGCCTTGGGTGGCCAGAGACGGGGAGGTGACACGCCTGGGTAGCGGAGCAGAGGCGTTGGGCTCCATCGCTGGGTGGGTACCTGGCCTGCTGGGCAGCTTCCGGCGTATCAGGATTACCACTGCCCCCCTCCTAGAATGACCACAAGTGAACAAATCTGTTGAGCTCTTTTCTGCAAACTGCTTGGACTTTCATTCTGCGCCTACTTGAACCCCTTTGTATTTTACACCACTCTTGCTACACGTTTTTTGAGCACAGCTCCTCCCATCTTATCCTTGCATTTAACATAAACATAATGTAGCATAAAGGTGAACTTGATTTTATCATTTCGTCAGGGCTCCACACTGCAATTCAAACACAGTGTGTGTTTTCACTGAATTCATTTTACCTGTATAATCTCACATTATAATGGTATTGCCTTCCAGAGGGTCACTGCAGACTTGCACTGAGATCATTTTGTCATTGCAAGCTTGTGTGATAATAGGATTACTATAGGCATGTTTTGAAGTTGTTGTAAGATTGCTGTGAGGACATTAAGTCTCTATTCAAGTTTGCATCACTAAGAGTAGCACAAACCAACCTAGGAAACCTGAAAAATGTAAATGTGCTACAAAAAGGAAGACACTTGATGTATCTTGCTCATGAAAGGAAACCATTTGTGTTTCTGGAAGTTTTGCAACAGGCATGAAAGTAAATCAGGAAAGCTTGAAAGAAATTAAATATTTATTGCAGGTCAGATTTACATATATACATGAAAGTACCTACAGAGAAATGCAAATGGACTTACTATCAGTGCTTATAGAGGCAAATGCTTATGCCAATACCTAATTAAACAGCTGCATATTGCACAGAGTTTTATCAGAGCAATAATGGTGTCTATCTGCTAGGGCTGCCCAATTGTGTCAGCTTTTTTATTCTTAAGTAAAAGTGTCCCGTTACTAGTATTACCACTACAACAGTAAGTATCCTGGTGTATATATACAATAATACATGATTTCTTGTTTGAGATGCTGGTAACTATTATATGCAGAAGTTCTTGATCAAATAGAAAGTGAACGAGCCCATAAAATTAGTGTCATGGAAATAAAGAATTATTACAGCTTACTCAAATTTTAAACAAGTACTGGGAAGTATTTCATTTCTGCTTATCATTTTTGATGCCGTTTGTGTTCTTAAGGCCTATTTAATTAAAGAAGAGCTTGTGGCTCCTTTTGGGAAAATAAAATAACTCCATCCAGAGAGGTGTATTGTATTCTATTCTAATTCTGTCAGCTCCTTGGGTTTTTTTCCCTTTTGATTACAGGGCATAGCTGCAATGTGATATAGTTTAGCAGTATTATTTAAAATACGGCTATTAAGCTTACCTGCTGTTCTGAAAGCTAGGCAAACGTCAGATCATCCTGAATGCTTGCCCATCCAAACCTTAGTCAGTGACAGATTAGCTTAGCAAAGGGCCTTGCCTGGCCGTCCCAGCTGGCTTCTATGCTCATTTCAAAAATATGTTTTCATCAAAAGCCCTTCAGCTGACAGCTGAGTTGGGGGGCAAATAAAACAGAAAAACTCTTGGCAATTTAATTTCTCTATGAACGTGTTGACAAAAAAAAATATTTTTTTTTCATTATTAAATCCTGACCATCTTCAGCATTATTTCCTGAGTAACTCTTAAAGGAACCTCTAGCTTTTACCACCAATTCAGCTTGGAAACCACCAACCTTTCAGAGAGATGTAGGGAGTTTTCAGCAGGCCCTGAGGAGACTCCAACCTACACGCTGGTTAAAGTGGGTCACCACAGCATGACATTCATCTGGAGGGTCCGTGTACACGGAGGGTGTGGGATGGAGCTGTGGGAACAGGGCTCGGGGTGGCAGGTACTTTAAAAGCAATGCGGCCAAGGGCTGCAGTCATTGAATCGTACCATAATTTAGGTTGGATGGCACCTCTAGATGTCATCTACTCCAGCCCCTTGCACAAAGCTGGGTTAAACTTGTAGAATACCTACATCACTTTATTTATTATATCTGATCTAATTTCAAATTTATCATCTCACCTTTTATTCAAGGGTATAAATGCACCTTTGAAAATGAAGTTTTATGCTCATTTTGCAAAAGGGAAAGTTGAGACCTCAAGTAACCTGCTGCAAGGATACTGGCTGAGACAGATCCCCAGCTTTCCCATCCTGTCTCCCAGCTTTGTGCTTTCCCTTCTAGGCACACTGCCTGTCTACACTACAATTGGTTATTATTTACATGGAGGCACAAGATCCTTGTAATAAAATGCCCATCAAAACATCAAAGTGGTCATCACTGTGGGCTCAGTTTTTCTTTTGGTATCATTCGGAATTGTATACGTGTGTTTCCTACAGGCAGAATTCGACCCTTACTGCACAAATTAGAAGAAGAGGTTGGTTATTAAAGAAACGTGGTTTGAAATTGCTTTGGTACTTGCTAAGCACATCTGTGATTACATCAATTTAGGTTACCTGAAAATATCAAGCTTTGAGTGAAATGTTAGGAAAGCAAAGAAAAAGAATGCTTTTGCGTGTAAACGGCATACGTTGGGCAACCAAAATAAAAACCTACATGTGGTTATACTCTGGGCTCCCTTTTATTTTGCAGCTCTGAGTATACTGGATCAAGGTCTACAGTTGCTGACCACTGCTTTGATTATCTCGCTGTAGCACATAATGCTTCGTACCCGGAGAATGTATTCTAGCAAGCTCCTAAATTGTATTTGGACAAAGAATAATTGAACACTGGACAGAATAACAAATGCTATGGTCAAGTTTGCTTCATGGGTTTATCGTGTTGTATTAACATGATAGAAATATGAATACTTAAATCTTATCTCAGGTATAGTTTATAACTGCATTAATCATTTACTGTATTATATATTTTTCATGTCACTAAGATTGTGAGGAAAAGATTCAATTTTCCCAGTGCAGTCAGTTGAATGTGGTTTAGATAAGTTAAAGGCATTGCATTAAACTGTTTCAACATGGCTTTCTCTTATAGATCCTATAAAAGGATGGGGAACATATATCAAACAGTAATAACCGGTATATTTTACTTTTTTTTTTTTAAAGTCATATAGCAGTGCATTTTCCATTTTCATTAAAATCAGATAAATGAAGTTACTAAGTTTGCCACTTACAGGTAAATGTATTCAAATTGACACAGACATTTTTACCTACTATATTTGCTTAAAATTGTTAGGGGGAAATGCTTTCCTATCAATTAAAGTAGCAGTTTGATAGACATTGAAATTATCCAGAGATATCATAAAGAGTGACAACAAATGTCCCCAGTACACCCAATAGTGTTTCACTTTCCTTATATTTACTGGTGATGTGGAATATGAACCTTCCAAAAAAAAGAGAGTGACTCACCGGCACGCATCTCTGAGATTTCAGCACACCACAAAGCACTCCCATTTTACTCCACATAAAAAGAGGAATATGTACCAGCATATGCATTATGCACTGCTAACTGCCTTTTTAGATCATTATATGAACATTGCACATTCATTGCCCATGAATTATACGTAGATTCTAATTTGCAGGAGAGATACTGATTCATTTCCTCGAAATCAAGAGGTGGCCAAAGGAAAAACAGCGGATGAAGAGGCGAGGGAGTCTGTGCTGACTGCTGCAGGCTGAGCTCCTCCAGGGCGGCACGGCTGCCAACCTTGGGATGAAAAGCCATAAGCAGACTAGGTAGCCGTGCTGCTGTGTCTGTAAGCATGCCTCCTCAAGCTGAAGGACTTTGGGACGTAGGGGTGAATATCAGGTCGTTCAGTCCTTTGTGGTGCCTCTTATTGCCACGCTGATATGTGGCCACTGGGGCTCCCATCATGAGCAGCTGCTCCGTGGGGAAAGCTGCAGGGGATCGGGGCTGGCTGGGATTGGGGCTGGCTGGGATTGGGGCTGGTCAGGGTCGGGGCTGGCTGGGCTTGGGGATGGTTGGGCTTGGGGCTGGCTGGGATTGGGGCTGGCTGGGGCTCGGGTCCGGCACTGTCTCCAGGACCGCCGAGGTGCAGTATGACACACTGAGGTCAGCAAAGGCTTCAGGTCCAGGAGCGACTGTAGCATGCAGGTACGTGGGTCCCCTGTGTGGGGCACGGGGTTTGTCACACCGGCACAGAGATACTGTGACTGGAGATGAATTCATTGCGTTTCAGCAAACTTCTGCTCATACCCGTGTTTTGGAAAGTCCCATCTAATGCCAAAAAGAAAAACCAACCCAAACCAACGACACTGGCACAGCTGTCATGCTTTGCCATCATCTATTATTATTGCTTTTCTAAAGTTTTATATCCAGGAAGCCAATTGGAACACCAGGATCCTTATACCATACCCATTCTTTTGCCACAAAAGTCCCCGCAATCGTTTTTGTATCTATCTGTTGCACTTCAACATCATGCTCTGTTTGCTTTATGACTGTAAAAATAAATAGGATATTTTAAATATATTGTACAATAATAACAACTTATTTTCCGGTCAGATTTCCTCTAATTGAAACCAGCTGAAATAATCTTAATGAAGTCGTACAATATGGAAGATTCGCTGCCATGGAGGATTTATATGCCTAGACTGTAAGTGGTGAGTGAAGTGTTTGCCAGCACTCAATTACTAGTTCCTATGTCATTACTGGATTTTTAGAAGGTTTTTCGTAAACTGCTTTGAATTACAGTGTCACAAAATGCTAAATCAATTGCATATGTGTCCTTGTATCTGCCCCATAAGGATACCTGCCATGATTTTTTTTATAGGCCTTTAGACTTCTTGTTTACTTCCATGAAGTGAAGTAAAGGTCATAATGCACTGCAACTTATTTCTTAAAGTTTAGAAAAAAATCAAAACAGCAGGCCGTAGAATAGAAAGGTGAGATTCAAAGACACAAATCACTTCACAGTCACAAAAATTGCCAAAAAATAGCAGCTTGCAGCTGTGCACAGCAGGGACAGAAAACATTAAACACATGTTAAATAACAAATAGGAGACTTAAATATAGCTAAAAGTGGACCTTATTCTGAATAAATCATGTAAACTGCATCTTAATGGTTCTAAGGAATGTAATGGATCATGTGAAATATGCTAAATATGTATTGTTAAAAAATCAATAGTTAACCCCCTCCCTTTTAAAAAGGACACTATTGAGTCCATGAGTAAATATTTTGTCTTTCATTTTCTTTCTCTATGTATAGCCGGATTTGCGAAATTTCATTTCGGTTAAGGGCAAAGCAGCACTTGCATTCAAAGCAGTTTGGATTTTGGGTATGAAACTATTTAACATTCTCTTTACAGAGGCTGGACTTTTAATGAAATTGTCCTTTTTCCTTCTTTTCTGTTACAAATGCAAAGAACGTGGGTTATTCCATTTTTTTTGATATAGTCCTGGTAAAGGGTTTGAATTGGTCTATCCAGCATCCTGCATTCATTTGTGGTGTCTGTGAAAGGGCAGCCATTGCTCAATGGGCACGGCGAGCCTCAGCCCATCCTTCCTACCATCTGGGAACGCGCGAGCGAGGGGGAGAGGAGGGGAAAAAAAAAAAAGGCTCTCTTCTTTTTATGAGAAGCATGAAAAATAAATCACCGGTTTGAGTATTCAAATCAATCCTGCTGGCAACTATCTTTCCCCTGAAATGTTTGTTGCCTGTATATTTCTGCCTTCTGAATATTTTCAAGCCTTTTTGCTTGCCTTCCGCACCGAAGGTCACGTTTTAGTTTCCCTGTATATATCTTTTTTGAGATTAATGTACCTTAATGACATCATTGTGCGCGATGATGGGAAGGTCCCCAAGTTTGCTTTTCTTCCCATCTCAGTTGCACTTCTGAACAAATCAGCTCTCGGGCTTTGATGTTTTTTCCTTTAGGGCTATCTTTCTTATAGGCAATATAGCTTACCTATACATTTAGCGAGTCTGCAGTCTCTCATTAGATGCATTTTTGTCATCAATAATAAGTTCCCAAGGAGCCTAATGCGAGGGGTAACGGATACAGTGTGGAATGGAGCCATTGTTTGATAATGCAATATCTCTCATAACAATGTAAATAAGAGGCTGAATACATTTCAGGGCTCCTTTGTGTTCCACGTTATTAGATGGTTCTCTATTTTCGATCTGAATATTCATAATATGCTCCTAGAGTGCAGCATCGAAGTAAGTGGCTTTGAGGAAAAATTATTTTTTTTTTAAGTGGAAGGAAAAAAAAGAAGAAATGAGGAGTGTTCTAATGAGGAACAGTTGAGTACTATGATTTAACATACTTCTGAGGTTTCTATCAGCCTGGAGCCGTTCTTTCTTGGCTTGTACACAGTGCATTTACATGGAGCTCTGTTTGGATGAGTGCCTTCCAAAGTACTAAATGCTCTAATGTACTGAAAAGCGATAAATATGGAAAATGCACACATGCATACGCGTGCTCTCACACACACACACACACACACAGAGTGCAGATACATATGTGAACACATATATACACACACCCCCCACCCCTTGCAGACACACTCACCCTCTCCCATACAGATGTTTTCATCTCCCCTGTGGATAGATGGGTGAAATTTCGAAGGCAAAAATAATAAGATTGTACATAGTTTATGTATTTATTACCTGGCATTGCATAATACTGAAGTACTGTTTAAAGGGATGTGCTCCCACCCCCTCAGTGCGGCACCAAAGAATAAGAAGAGAGAAAGGGGGAGAAAAACAAGGGGGAAAAAAAACCCCCAGAATAAAACCTGTGGGAGTGTTGTCACTTCTTCCCCGACCTGCCTGACCCTGCTAACCTGAAACGAAGGAAGGAAGGGTTTGGGTTTAACCAGCCCAACAAGCTGGGTTGCTGGAAATCGGCTACTGTAAATGCAGACAATAAGCTCTGGAAAGCGTGTCACTGCTTACCAAAGGGCTCTGTGCGCTGACCTTATGAGCTAACAACAGTGATGGGAGCAGAAGTGGTAATTGTGATTTTTATAGCACAGTCTTTGCTAATTTCCTTCAGTTCATTCCTAAAAAAAAACTTAGACCACAGAAAAAAGAAATAAAATCGTGGAAAACAAAGCTGAATAGGTTAATGAAATGACAATAGAAAAGTGTCCTTAATGGGGATACAATTGCTGCCTGAAATATTTATTACTTACATTTATTTAGATCCTTCACGAAAAAATGTGTCTGTTTTCCTATACTTTGATTTTTGCTCTGAAGTTTCGAGGAGTTTTTGTGCTTTTTCATCTAATATTCCTCCTCTAACTCTCCCAACGTGATTCATTTCTTTAAGATCTTGTTTTATTTTTAAGTCATCAATTACTCAAACTTTGTTGGCCTATCTATTCTCTGCCATCTGGACCCCATACCTTATTTTAAAGCATGTTCAAATAATGACAACCTTCTTTTCTCAATTAATTTATGGGCTGTGGGGACCATTTTTCATTTGTTATCATGCACTTCCATTTGATCTCTCATATCTTTCTTCTGCATCTGCAACCATAGTGTATAAATCTTCCTCTCAAGCATTGTCATGGTGCCCAAGATATATAGGTGTAACTCCCTATTAGTTCCACAAAACTGACCTTAATTTCTAAAAATGGTATCAGATGCGAATAAAGTTTGGTAAGATGATTTGTTTTGATTTACTTTGTACCACTTATCTTGGAGTTTTCTTCCTACTTTTCTTTTATCTAATTTAGACAGTATAGTCTTGCAAGCCCAGTTGCATGTTTATCCATTACCTCCCTGCCAATGCTGCTCCTTAGAGAGATGGTGCTGTAAGATTTTAGATGCGAAGAATAATAAAATGGCATTTTTCAGTAACCTATAGTAAGTATGCCATTTCTTTTTTGCATTTAAAAATGGTAATTTTGTTTCCAATAAAATACGGGGATTTTGTAGGTCTGATTGAGGTGACATTAGTCTGGTAAAATGAACAGAAACAGACAAATCCAAATAGCTTTCATTTTATTCTGCTGCGTTGACAAATGATAAGACTTAAAAATCCAATTCTCCCACCGAGCACTTACAAGAAGCCGATTTGGGCTGCTGAGGGGCTGTGGCTCACAAAAACCTCTCTTTTTTTTGTTATTGTTGTTGGGGGGAGGAAGGCGGGGGGAAAGAATGTGTGTGTGCGCACGCATACGTGTGTTTTGTTTTACATAAACAGACTTCAGTCCAAACTAAGGATTGCTAATTAAGCAAAAACCATGACCAGATGTTTATTAACACCTCTCAGGTTCATGGGATTTGGATAGTGTGCAGTTTTCATGGACTAATTTGAGAAGGGAAACACCTTTATTGGAATAATGGCCAATTATAATTGCCTACTTTGCCTATTTTTCTTTTATCTGGTGTACAGGGGAAAAAATAAGCCCAACCTATCATCCTCGTGCTGTTGATATTAATTCTGCACGTTATTGGGTGCATATTATTAATAATAAATACATAATAATGTACAGATGAAAAATTCCTCACCTGTTTACTTTACAATGACTTTTTTTTTTGCATGTGTTGTTATTAGTTTATCCCATGCCAACATTGTTAACCTATTTATATGTAGCCTGCCACTAGGTTTGCCTCTGCCAAAGCAACCATGCGTCACTTTGATGCCAAAAAGCACTGAAACAGGAAGAGTTGCTGTTGGGTCCCAGCATGGTGACTTCATCACAGGCCTCAGCTTCAAACTGTGGAGTAATAAAACTGAATAGCACAATATAAAACTCCATGTTTCATAAGACAAATATTGCTTTACGCATTCATGTCCCTTGTACTATGTTAACTGTAGGAAGAAATGGAATACAGTTTTAGTGACCCCCTGGGACCTATAAAGGCTATTTCTGAGTCTGAATCTTGCTGTTTAATTTAATCATTTATTATATTAATATTCAAATGGGCTGCATCTTATTAGCTACTGCAAAGATGTTAGTATGTCTGAAATAAATACCTAATTATGCTTTTGAAGAGAGAGGTTCTAAAGACTTTTGTACATTTGTGCTAATAGAACAGTTCATTTGCAGATTTTTTCTGCAGAAATCAGCAGTCTGAGCGTTTTGGGTTTTTTTTTTTCCCCTTCCTTACTTTGAATAAAATAAGAACACAGATCAAATATACCATTGTGATTCCTAAATAGCACATACGAGTTTTCCCCTTTGTACTGCGAGACTTCATTCTCCAAGCGAGTGAGTTATACAGTAGCAAACTGACCAGTGCCCTCAGCTTCCAGCTCAATAACACATTAATAAAAATAACTGCTTTAACCAAATGACCATGAAATTAAGTATGTTCTTATTCAAATTAAACAAATGGATATGCTTTTGAAAAACATTTTTGAGCCTGACATGGTTATGTTTAAAGTACATTGACATTTTTTTTTTTTTAAACCCATTATTATTTCTTTCCCTTGCGTACAAGCCAGAAAAGATGAGGACTTTGAATTTCACGTCTTCAAACAATGGACAGCAGCTTCTTGCAAAAACACGTGTTGTGATTCTGCATCCAATGGGCAGCGGGATACAGGGACACGCAGGAAAAACCATCAGTGGATTTCTAGTGCCAGCTCATCTGCAGGATCTCCAGGAAAAACCTTTTGCTAAGTCTACATAAGGATGACCTGAACTGCAAATACTACGTATGTAGATGGTACTAACATGTTTTTAAACTAAATGTGAACTGTGCGTTTAGAGAAGTGCAGAAAATTAGTAATAAATGCAAAAGCTACAGTCCACAAAACTAAGAATTACAAGTTACTATCTTTAAAAAGCTCACCACAACAAAATTTGAAATAATCTTTTTTTTTTTTTCCAGTCTCTAAATCCAAGGTTCCTACGAACTGTTCCTACTAAGGTTCCTTCATAACTGTTTGCTGAATAAATGATGGTGTTAATAAAAGGTTAAAGGATGGAGACTGCTGGAAGCTGAAGTCCTCATTTTATCCGCAAAGAGTCAAGTTAGTGAGCTGCAGGATGAGGTCCTCCGAGCTGACCTGCAAATGGGCTTACCCTCACTCAGCTGCAGCGTGCCAAAGCCTCGCCAGAGCATCTCCTGTAAGTGAGGACGACAATTATCACAGTTATTACTGCCGGGCAAATTATCAGCCTTCCTGAACCCAAGGGGGAGAGGTGGGTCAGCTCCCGTATTTACTCCGGGAAGTTTTGTCTAATGCCTTTAAGTCCCGTTACTGCTCGTGGGAGTGTTTGCCTGCAAAGGCTGAGACTGGACCCCACTCTGCAGTTCACTCTTTAATTCTCCCAGGGCTTTTGGGGCTGCACCACATCCCATCCACCCCCCAGAGCCTTCAGTGTATCCAAGTCATCCTTAAAATCCTATGACCTTTGCTGTGGAGAACTCGAGTCAGTCATATCCCACAACTGCAGGAGACTTTGATGACAATTATTTCGTTACCTGAAAGCATTGGCAGGATTGCGAGGAGCATCAGTGTATATTATGGCAAGCAATGCATAATATTTTATAACCACTATTATCTTAGTGATCAACTGAAATTATTAACAGTGGTCATCTGAACTACCCTGTATATAAAACGCTAGCCTTGGTAGTTTTCTAATTAATGGCAATAATATTTCTCTCAATAAGACGATGCACTTTTCCGTTGAAAAAAATATTTAAAAAAAATACGTTGTTATCCAGTTTTGCCTTCTTTTTTCCTGCAGAGTATGTAAAGATTAGATTTTCACTGTCGGTTTAACGAGTGGAAGCAAAGCTAGGGCATCAATAGTTAACCTTATATTACCCTCTGCTGAACAGACACAGTATCAATGTAGGGGTTTAACTACCACACCACTAAAAACACATATTCCTGCAGTTTTAGACTAGCCGTAAGAATGCTGTGTATATGTTTTCCTCATTATTTGGATGTGCTGTTTGAATGTTGTGATCAGTGATTCAGAGCACATGATTCATCAGGAAGACATTTGCTAGGCAGACATGTGAGGAGCTGTCTGCCTCTTCAATCTCACTGACAGGGCAAAAATGCTGATTTATAGTAAATCATTAAAATCTGCTTATTATTGCACTGCTTGTTCCTCTTCTCCACTTCAAGCCAGCATCTTGATCTGCATCATGTCTCTTACAATTTTATACTACAGCAAGCAGTTATTTAAACAAGAGAGAAATGATCCTTAGTCTTTATTAGTGCATATGAAAGGATATTTTGTTTAAAGAAGACTAATTAAGAAAGCAGACTCTATTTTCTTGCTCAGTTTAGGGAAAAATAAAGATTTAAAACATGTAAGTGCAAAGAATTATTACAATAAAACAATCTTTTAAAATGATCATTGAATAGCTTGGGGTTTTTAAAAAAATAATCATAAAGAAGCAGCTTAAACACCACCAAAAATATTTGGAAGGAAAGAGAGGTTGGATGGTTATTCAGCTTGTGATAGAACTCGGGGAAGACACAGATAAATATTACGTGATTATTGGTGGAAAGGGGGAAAAAAAGCCCCTCGAAACTAGAACTAGGTGCCAGTTGGGTACCATGACAATGGGAACATTAAAATAATTTTCAGGAAGGGGGGCAAAAAAAGTTTTGTTTACTTTGAAAGAGATGGTTTTGTGAAATAATACAATATGTAAATATGCTGTCTGATAGAAAAACAAAGAAACAATACAAAGAGGTCCATATTGTGTATGTGTTACTTACAGTAAAAATTTTAATTTGATGCCTGGGGACAGAAATCCTTGCCACTGAATTACAAAGAAGTGAATAAACTGACTCAAAATTAATCCATACAGATCTGTCCCCTTAATAATACTAATTCCAGAGAACAAAGCAGTGCATAATGCATTTTAAATTAACTTGGAAAATGCATAATTTATATTTGTTTTATTTCTTAATATTTGAACACAGGTACATTTTAGAATGCTAAGGACAAGAAAGGAGAGGACAGATTTTGTCCATATATGCTCAATTTAAAAAAAATAAAACCAGACAATATTTTTCAAGCTCTCTTAGAAAAGGACTTCAGCTGTGAAATATTACGGAGAAAGGATAAACACAGTTAGAAGAGAGAAAATGATTTTTAACATGCTGTGAAATGAATATGTTTGGTTAAAATATAAAAAGGGTCCTAATTCCTAATAAAACATTCTGAAATAGATAATTACATATTAGTTTGGATCAAAAATAATGTCCTTACTCATGAGAAGCAATTGAGAGATACACGGCGGGGTGCCCTGTCGGGCATGGCAGGCAGATAGAATACGGGATGCGAGGGGCAGGGGTAAGGCACCGCGGTGCAATGCTCCACTCCATGAAAAACACACGGCACGGACGGGAATCGGCAGGACTCCAGCCTGCTTCTTTATTAATGCTCTTCACCTACACGTGTAGCATTGGCACCTGCCTTTTATATACATCATATTATTTACCATATGCCTGTGCAAGCAGAAAACCAGACATCCTGTGCCTAATCTAGAAAAGCCGTGCCTGTAATTCAGAGGTGCGTTGATCCTTCTGCTGGGGGGCAGCTCAGCGGGTTCGCTTTCCCCTCCCCAGCCCAAAGGGAGAACCTCCAGTTACCCAGGCACCACATTACCACGGGGAAGAGGAGATAATTTCATATACCGGTATAGCAGTCTCCTTCCAGGCTATGCCTTTTGGGCAAACTCATAGGTGTTTCAGTGCCCCACCGTACTACGTCTGCGATGCTGGATTTGAAAGTTTGTTGTTGAGTTTGAATTAGAAAGAAAGGAAGGAAACCAAAAGGATTGAGACTACAGTACAAACACAGGTGCAGGTGGTAATGGAATACAAAGAGAGAGCATCTGGATTTAAAGAGTCTTAGTCCGGAAAATTAGCCCTCGCCATTTTCCTCTCTCCTATTCCAGAGTAACTTGGAATCTAATAAATTGGAAGGGTGTTTGGAGAGGGCCCAATGGCAATTGGGTAGGTGTGAGCCTTTTGCATAGCCGTAAATGCAGGGATGGGGCAGGGATGTCTGCATTTCCCCTCCGGGGTACCAGTCTGGGTGGCTCCTGAAAAGAAAGATAAGCTTTTATAGAGACAAGGAATTTTGCAGGCATTTCCATTCTTGTATCAAAGCTATGCTGCTGAGTGAGGATGGAAACCTGAGTGAGGATTGAACAAATCGGACCTGCTTGACTATATTTACTTGGGGGAATGTCGGCTCACCTGATACTTAAAACAGTAGTGGTACACATGCAGCTGGTAATCAGTAAGAACCTAGAATAATTTCGCTGGTATAGATTTCAGTTATTAATACTGCCGAGTGTTAACTGGCTTTGAGTGGTTAACATAGGAGCACACGAAGAGCAAAGAATATATTTTATGAAGATTTTTTTCTAAATAATCTTTACGGTGCTCAAAAGAGGTGAAATTTGCCTGAGACCAGACTTGCTTACAGCACAGAAATTTAGCCCCCAGTTGCTAAGTTATAAATCTTTCTGCCAGATTGGGTAGAACATCACATTACCTTGAACTAAATTTGTAAAGAATGACCATTGTCCTCACAGCTGTAAGAGAAAAATGTAGAGCTTGTCCCAAACCATGGGTTTTAATAGGCTGTTCACATGAAACTAAAAAGTGAGGAGATAAAACCCAGCCAACGCAAATTTATCCAAACTGATTACTTCCATAGTGACAATTTGTTAAATAATGACTTTACTAGAAAACTAAATTGATTACATTTTGCACACTTTTAGTATTTTAACTACCTGGAAAAAAAATATCAGCTTATGTTTATAGGAAAACATTCCTAGTTAATTCCTTCCTTGGTGCTACGGTTGCGAGTTATTTTCAATAACTCAATTTACAGGCTAGCCTTATCATGGGCTAATGCAAATTAATGCTTTGAGTCATAAGTGTTTCCCTTGGAAACAGTAATTTCAAGTTAATGTCTCTTGATGTGAAATGGAGTGCAGTGTCACAAGCTCTCTCTCACCAACCTACAAATTAACTTCTGTTCCCTCTGTACAAGAAATATGGATGGCGTCCTGCTTTGCTTCCCATAAAAAGTTATATACATATACATGTATGTGTGTGCATGTGTCAGTTCACTCTATAACGAACTGGTTATCCTGGACTTTCACTGGTGAAAAGGCCGTATGCAGCCATTGGAAAGAAAAGAAAAAACAAAGGGCTAAGGTTTATGGCATCCTACAACAATGATGGTTCATGACAGATAATTGTTGATCGCTAAACCAAGCCTGCTTGGGCAGGTTGGTTTGGTTTGTACCTAGGGATGGGTAAGAAAGAATTTGTCAACTAGCAACTATGAAAAGAAAATAACAGAATTAAAGTAAGAAAGAAAACAAAGAAAGCAAGCAAATAGTGAGCAGAAGTAAAAAAAACATGCTTCTTCATCATACTAATGACTTTTTTCATGACATATTTTAAATGAATCAACAGTTGAAAAATTCTCAAATCCATCATGGCTATGCCTCCTGCATATATATTTGATTTTGTATTTTCAGTCCAATATTTTTAACATAACCTGCAGAACTCCAGCCTTACGGTATTGCACAGAGAGAAATGACAGCAATTCTCCCCATCCTTCCTGCCCTCTGCACAGGTTGGAGCATGGACTTTTTATTGTCATAGTTGGGCAAGACTAAGAGCAGAGTAAAGTCTGAACCGCTAGTGGCGAATTCAGTTCCCACAGAGTCAAAGTAGACCAATTCTCCTGGCTGGTGCCTTCCCCTAGAGCTCTCATATTATTGAAGGCACCTGTGGTTTGGACTGTTGGTTGTTTCTTCTTCTTTCAAAAAATCCCTTTTTTCTTTGCCTTCCTATTAGCGTGAAGTCAAACCTCCGATTTTATTTTCACCTGCCTTCTGGAATTTATTTTAAAATAAGTATTAAAAAACCAACAAAGCAAACAACCATCCCTTCTGCATTTTTCCTTTTGAGAAGATAACTAAGTTACATAAAACAAGCTTTGTAAGCAGGGAAGAATCCCTTCTTACAATATAGAAAACTTTCTATCTTTGCATAGTCCTGAACTACTTCTGGAGATACCCAGCTCCCTGTACCACCATGGTCAGTACTTGTGGGCTGCCGCTCTTTGACAAAATCCCACAGCCTTCAGCAAACTCCGAGGTGACACCAGTAACGCTACTGACTTTCTCCCAGCAAATAGAACTAGTCTCCAGACTCCAAAGGAATAAAAAAAAAATTAAAAAAAGGTGGCAGATAGTTAATGCAGGGTGCCTAGTGAGCATCAGATAGGACAGTCCCAATGATCTTCCGAGGTTAAGAGAGCACCCAGCTCAGCAAGCCTTGGGACAGCCACGGGACGTTATGTGGCGCTGCCTCGTAACACCAAGCCCTGCACAGGCTGCAGGTCGCTAACTCACAGAGGGAGGAACCGGCCTCTTACGAAAATTCATGGGTAGGATGAGAAGGGAAAAGAAAAAATCTAAATGGCATGCAGGTCTTGCTCCTGAGAGAAGTAGCTATGCATCCTTGGTAAATGTCTTCCCTCGTCTTGAGTACAGGCAGGAGAATGAAAGTAGAAGTGCCCATCAGCAGCCAAAGGCAGTTGTGGCATTTCAGAGGGAGGGGAATCCAGGGCAATAATAAGATCTGAGATAGAGAACAAGGCAGAATCCTAGAAAATGAAAGGGAAGGAAGAAGCAGCGAGACTGCAATAAAAGGAATGAAGAACGGAGGACAGAACATTCATACACCAAGATGAACAAATAAGATGGTAAAAAACTAGGGAGGAAAAGGAGCAGCATGACTGCCTTTTAAAAGCCAGGGTCCTGATGTCTACAGGAGGAGGAAAGAAATAAAGACAGTGGGGGAAAAAAGGAAATAAAGACAATCTGGGCTGATGGAAATAGCAGAGACAAAGAAAACAAAGCGTGTCTGAAGAAACAGCAGCAGGAGTGGAGAGCACAAATTCCTTCGGGAGGAGGCAAAAGAGAGAATAGCTATGCGCTCCGGACAGAAAGGGGTTGCTTGAGAAACCACTGGCAAAAGACAACAAAGTTTTTTGTTTATTAATGCAGCTTGTTTAATGATTTTTTTTCCCCCTAAGTTTGAAGCAAATTGTGCGACTCAAAACACTAAACAAGGATGCAGACGAGAGTAAGTGTTTAGTTTAGGTTGTGCAGGTGAGCTTTAGTTTTTGGAGTGTCTTGAAATAGCACATACAGAATAAAATTGCAGAAAGTGTAATAGCCGGTTTACAAGATCAAGGCACAGAAGCAAATCGAATGAAAGGTTAATAAGATCAGAGTTCATAAATTAAGGTTTAAATTCTCTTTTTCTTAAAGAGAAAGATTTAGATGAAAGATCACGCAATCTATTTTAATTGTAAGAATAATTAGACATATGGAAGAGCAGAAGGGATAATATGCAATCAGTGAAAGGACCTGGTCTTCTTGACCAAGGAAACGCCCTTCCAGACAAAGTCAAAGCCGTTGCATATTCAGGAATCAATACATCTTTCTTTAGTTGAAGAAGTCTCTTATAGTCCACGTTGATTCATGTCATCCCACTGTAAATGGTTTTACTTCATCAAAAGAAGAAAATTTCCTTTTTCTTTCTATGTTTTTTTTTTTTTAAATGTTGGTACAGATGATTCATTCTGACCAAAAAGCAAAGACTCAGATACGAGGAAAAAGAACTGCCAAGGACTCCATTTAGAACTTTGATTTAGAGGCTTGAAAACAACTGAAAATATTTATTTTTATATTTCCAACATAAATAGTGTCACGTTTAGAATTATATTTGCAATCCAATTTATGAAGTCCAAAACTATCACTTTAATGCAGAAGCACCACTTCTATCTTTTAGAGGTTTTTTTTTTCTTGCATTAGGTTTCTTAAGAGTGTGCAGAAAAAGATACTGCAGATTCAGCACTTAAGAGAAATGATAATCAGACAGTATCACACTTAAATCATGTTATATTACATTGCAACACCTTGCTTTTCTTACAACTGAAGGCAAATCCCTAAGGACCATCACTCTTTAGAGAAAATAAGAGATTTCATCAGTAAAAATCCCAAAAGAATTCTTGCACTTTGGAGTGTTTTTTGTTTTGTTTTGTTTTGTTTTTTTAAAGGCAGTTTACACAGAAGAATATGGCTGTTGATGTGGTAATTGAGGCTCAGTTGGCAAAATTGTTTTTCGTTTCACAATTACTCCTTTTGGACTTCACTTTGTGGAAGGCTGAAACTAAAGTCTTGGCAAAATTTCTATGGCCAAATGGTAGGAGGAAAGTGGCTGCTGTTTGATGGGCCGTGCTGGATAAGCAGAGCACAGAGGGACCTGCCATCAGGTCACCTCCGTCCTGTGCTGGGAGAAGGTGCCATAGCAATATCAGGAGCATTTAACTTCTGAAAGGCATCTCACTGGCTTCTTACCTGCCTTGAGGCACTCCTCCTCGCTCGCCGTGGGGCAGGGGAGAAGCACCAGGACTGCCACCACCTTCTTGAGCATCCTCTTCTCCTGCAGCTACGCTCTCCAAAGCCCACGTGGCTCCAGAGGGTCCAGCCAGCCTTTAAAGTTTGACTTCCTCCAGAGAGCAGGCTGACTTGTCTGTCCATCTGCATAGCCTCCAAAAAGGGAGAAAGTAGAAATTTAAGCAAAAAAAATTGGTGGAGCCTGAAAGACAAGTTTGTGCTGCAGCATGGCTGAAGGTGATGGGGAGAGATGTGGGCTGTCACTGCCGTGCGAAGGGGCTGGCGGCGCTCGGTGACGCACATGGGGACTCATCAGGTGCCTGTCCATCCTCCTCCTCCACCTTGGCCAAACGGCTGCCGGACACAGCAGTGGGGATTTCCCAGCGCCCAGGAGGAAAAGTATCACCTCAAGGGTTGAGGAGCAATATTAATAGGGAATGCCACCTCCTTCCTTCTTTGTCGATGTAACAGCTTGTTTCAGGGACTTTGTTTTTGAACAGAACAAATGGTAACTAATCAGTAAATGTTATTTTGCATGTGCGTATATCACTGGATTGCTCTGGCTCCTGTAATGTGATACCATACATCAGAGTCAAGGGGGATTAACAGCTCTGTCAAATGTCATCAGTGAAAACTGCATACGTACAGTCAGCTCCTGTGGAAACACTTCTGAGCAGGCTAAGTTTAATTCAAATAGTTTTCAAAAACATCTCCAATTGTCATAAATAGGAAAGTCCCTGGAGGAGCAGATGTTAGTTCTACCAAATGCAATAAAACGTTTTAAGAAAAAAAATCGTAAATATGGGCAAACTTTACTGATAGAGTGTTTGCTAGAGAAAGACCGAAAAATTTACAGTGGATGTCATTTGGTGTTTAAAAATACTATCATATGTGTCATTAAAAGAAAGAATATTCTCTTAAATGTCTGTGACTTAGTTTTGAAATGAAAAATATCAAATAGTTAAACTTTATTATGTGTAAAATTGTTTTTAGATCATGATGTAAACATTACATACAGGAAAGCAAACTTGAAAAGCAGCTTGCTGCAAAATGATTCAAAACACCAAAGCCAAACAGATGTTTTTAAGTTGATCTGACTGCAGCAAGGGCCACATCCCATCATCTATCACCCAGCCTCAAGGAGGGAGGCAAGATTACTGCGGGCTTCTAAGTCCTGGTGCAGCTATTGAGAGCCACGTGGAAACCCTTGAAATGCCGCGTGTAAAATGCAAAGGGGCCTTTGGGCAGATGCAGTTTCCACCCAACGAGAAGTCCTGGCTTAAACTGCTCAAGAGCAAGAGCTGCTGAAAGGCCCGAGCGCTGCAGTCGCTGCAGCACTGCATCCCGCGCAGACCCTGCCCGGGAGCCCTCCTGCCCACCAGCCTTTGTCTTTTCCTCCCCACGTTACATGGAAGCAGGACAACTATCCAATAATTCAGTATTTGCGCCAAAACAGAAAGTGTTTGGGTGCAATCATGGAGGAGCGCTGGTGGTTTTTGCAGTGCCGGGGAGGGCACCACGGCGTTCCCCTGGGAGCGTTCCCGACTGTGGGAAGGTCCGCCGTGTTTCCAGGCAAACATCAACTCCTGCAGCTTTCCAGAAGAAGTTTTCAACCCACATTGCACCCAAAATATAACAGAGCATAACTTCCTGAAAAGGGAAAGGGTTTTCCTTAGAATAATGGTCATGCCTCTTGGTGTCTCAAAGGAGTCAAGCACTAAGCCTAATCCTAGTGAAAGTTGTGTGGAAGTGGTATATTTGCTTACTAAATGTCTTCCTTCAAAATAAAGCAAGTTCTAGAGATACAGCATTAAAAAAGAAACATCCTGTGGCCAGTTGTGTATTTTTCTGGACTGCTTTTTTCTGCTGTCATTCTTGGAAGATACGGGGATGGACTACACTCATGTATAAGCATGTGAATATTGAACTCTAAATGTTAGTCATAGTGTTTAGTCATAGTCATTAAATCAAAGGAAAATCTCCCCACGTAAACAGGTCTTGATTCCTTGCAGCAACATCACTGCACAGGTAACTGGTCCCTTGCGGGTCAGATGAATCCCTTCCCCTTTCTTTAAAAGGTCGTGGAAGACTTGGAATTTCACCTGTTGGTTTTAAAGACTGGTCATGTCTCCTTCACGTAACCATCACAAAAGAGCACTACAGCTACTGTGACTTTTTGACAAGCTGGATCACTGAAGCCTACGTGGGCTAACCAGAAAGCAGAGGTATGAATAGCACATAAGCAGTATCAAAACGGTTGAGATTTTAGGGCATATAGGCAAAACACGAGTAAGTCTTTAGCATTCTTTGATTTGTTAAGATTTTTTTTCTTCAAAAATCTTAGATGCCAAACTGAGCATTTAAATACCACGTCTAAATGGTGACAACCTATTCCAGTAACCTACATTGCTACACAAATGAGGGATGAACTACTACATGAAGGTACTCACCATGACTTAATGATCCTTCAGAAGAATACTGTTTAGAAATTACCTTGTTCGTTCCTTTGCAGGTAACCAGCACTATTCACATGTCACACTGCAACAGGATGCTGTAGAGCCCATCGAGGGCCTACTGCAATGTGTCTTGTGCCCTGTAAAACTGACGTTGCAGAGAAAAGCTGAGAATGGCAATGAGTCCTGCTATGGCTTGTGGTCTGTTTACTATCCATGGATCCGTGCATTTACCCGTCCTTCTACCCACCTTTCCTGCGAACTTTTGACTTCTGGTAAGACGGTAGTTTTCAGCTTCCAAAGCCAGGTGTTTTTTTTTTTTTTCCTTTTAACTGGAAAACTGAAGTTTAGACTTCATGGTCTAAATCAAACTGCAGGATATTAATGAAATTCATGACAACAGATTAAATTTCTTTTGTATTAATCTGTAACTTGTGAGATTTATCAGGACCTCGGATTCTCAGCCATAAAGAGAAAAACTATTCCCTTACTAGGGCGTAAACTTCTAATAACAGATTGTTCAGCAGTGTGAGAGATGCCCCAGACTGCAAGGAACTTGAACCACCTGGTCAGGCCCTGAGGTTGGCCTACACTGGGTCAAAATATTAAGTATTGTCTACCAAAGTTGGCATCTCTCTTTACTTGACAGTTCACAATTAATTCATCTGCAAGGCTTTTTCTAATATCCTGTACTCCACTGGAGTTGAAAAAGTCAATCTCTATGTTCTTATTAGGTTCAAGGAGTTTAATTACTGTATAAGGAATTAAAATAGTATCAAAGTTTTAGCTTTCTGAAGATTAATTAATACAATACACAATTAAACCTTAGGTGTGTTTTTAAGGGATGACAGTGCTTAGGTTACATGAATTCAATCCGCAGCACTGCCCTTGTGGCCCTACGGACAGAGGACAGCAAACCTCCACGGGAGAAGCCAGGAGAGCAACGGCTGGAGGACAGGAGCGATGCTGCACAGGGGAGATCCATTGGGCTCGCTTTCCAGTCCTATTGAACTAAATTATGGGAAAATCTTTGTTCAGATTTTCTTTCGTATATTGCGGCTTATTAGTTTAAAAGCCATCAGAGGCAAGCTGTGCAGTTTCACCTGTGCTACTGAGCGCTCCAGAGTTTCACGTGCCAGGTCCTGCCGTTGCTGGTGATGAGGAGGTTTTGGTTCCAGGCGTTGAGTCGTCTGACTGCAACATTCATGTAGGAGCTGGGTACCGCAGGCTCTGCAATTCGAATTGAGCTGTTTGGGGGATGAAGCAATCAAAACGCCCCATTTGCACCCTCATCTTCACACGGTTGGGTCAGCTACCTGTGAATGCCCCTGTGATACCATCCGGGGAGGCTGGGCATAAACATCTTTTCTTTAGGAGGCAGATATCTATGGTCAGAATGGTGCTAAAAAGAGTTTATTCAGCCAGGGAAGATGAGCTCTCTAAATCCTCTTTGTTTTACAGCATCATGTATTATTTCAACTATTAATGAAAACGCATGGGTTAATGCTATTTAAAATGCATTTAGGATAAAGGCTGCATATGAAACAATGTCAAAAAAAATCCAAAAGCAGAATCATCATAAAAGCCAGCTTTCTTGGAGAAATATTGCACTGGATTTATTTAAGAAAGAAAGACTCAATATTTTCTGTTTGGAGGATTTTAATGAATAAATGTTATTCCTATTTATTATTTACTATTTTCAAAATTTAATGAATAGTCCTGGTGATAATTTCTTTATTTCTATATTTATAGAAATACAGAATTTCATACATACTGAACTGTGTTATTATCTACACATGTTCTGCTTTTCTGTAAATACAGAAATTTGGTGTTTGCCAGTAGAACTATTCATTACAATTTGAAAGTGGATAAATAATGAATAGTAATGCCATTTCTTCATTAAAATTCTACAAAAGGAAAATATATACTCGTTATTCCTTTCATGAATTCGGCCCATTGAAGGTTCATAAATAATTGTGCTTCACAATTGTGTCTAATTAGCAATGAACTTAATCCAGTGCATCCAAAAGCCTGAAGCAAAGGGAGGGATTTTTTTTGTTGTTTTATTTCTCACTCTCAGTGGCAACTGTCTGATTTTTGAATGCACCTTTGCTGATAAGACAAAATGAAGCATCTTCAAAGATCAATGTTATGTACCCTTTTCTTTTTTTTTTTTTTTTGTGCCCCAAATTAACTCTTTTAAGTACCAGGTTCATAAACACTGTCCCCATCGAACTTAATGTTCGCTCAACAGGAGATCTGTAGCTAATAAATGAATCTTAAAAATACTTCTCTGTATCGAAGTTCTCAGAAAGTGCTTTTGTTCCCCAATGTGAGCTGCCCTGCGGAGCTGTGCTACTGTAGGAACGTCTCGCTCCCAAGGAGTTACTTCTGGAGGGAGCTTCGGCGGCGGCATCCGCGGTGGAAAAAGGCGCAAGGTTGGGTCTTCCCTGCCGGGGGGGAGTGGGAGAGTTTCAGCAGATAGGCAGAGTCACAGCGCTTTCTTCCCCTGCACGGGCTTCAAAGTCAATATACAAAATAAACTGATCATATTGTTAGCGTGTGTTTCCCAACAATGCACCCTGAAGAACTGTTAGAGAATGATTTATATTTAGCTGTCCCTCTTTTCTGTATAATCTGTTTTACTAGAGACTGGCTGGTGTAAAAATGGAGCTAGACGTACTAAATGTCCCATATTCTTCAGCTTTCAGTATCTCTAGTTTCTGTGATGCTTATCACATGCCTATATAGCTGCTCCCATCGAGATTCCTCGGCAGGCTTGATAAAAATTCTAAATATATTCGTTGTTTTCGTCTCCCCCAACTAGTCAGTCATCAGTAATGCTGTTGGCTTTGTTCTTTGTATGTTTTCAAAGGCGCTTAAGCCCGTACTCTAACTGATTTGATGTTATCTGATTCTTAAACCATCACCAGCTATGAAACATCTAAGTCTGTTATGAATAGTCGTTTAAACAACCAGTACTTCTTTATGAGACACCAGCAGGTTATTTGATTATATTACAATCACATGCCTTGCAGTTGAACTTTACTGTTGCCAGTGAAAAGCAGAGGCGAGGGAGAAGGAAAGGGAAATGGATCTTTGCTTTTCTTAGTGTCCTTTGTAACCCATACGACTCATACGGTGAGGACACCAGACAATGTCTCTATTGAATTTATGCCATCAAACTTTTTAACACAAAACATAATATATTTTTAACTGACCTTGTCTCAGAAAACAAAGACAGACTCCAACAGATTTCTTAAGTGAAAGCCTCTAATATCACAGCTTCAATAAAATAAACATCTCTTTTGTTTTTCCTCCCTCTCCTTTATAAAGACCAAAAGGAAGGTCTAAAGACAGACTCCCTGATGGAACAAATTTAACTGAAATAACACCGTAGCCTGGCTTTAGAATTACCTCAGCTCCTTCCAAACATAGAAAATAGAAAAATAAATGCTGTTTTGTCATCATACTTCACCCCTGAGAAATTCATGTCCTCCAGCAAGCGAAACTATGAATTAAAATGATCTCTCAATACAACTGCTGGAGAAAGTTACCCAGGAAGGAGGCAGATATTAAATATATAGACTGGTTTCCGTTCCTAGTTCTGCCACAGGCATCCAGAATGACACCGGGCAAGTCAGGGATTTTTTAGGTACCTGGTCTCCCATAACAAAATCCATAGCCATGAGTTAAATCCTGATGGCTTATAAAATGCATCCAGAGAGTTAGGCACAGAGAATAATAAGTGAAAAGCTGTCTAATATAACATAAATCTAAAAAACATAGTCACCCTTGGGCATAATAAAATGGGCATAATAGTATTCTCCTACCTCACAGAGTGCTATCAGCATACACTTACAAACGCATAGGTTCATAAAGACTACAGAAACAGTTTTGGAGACCCTCCTATCCCATCATCCCCAGCAGGCCCTGACATTGCCTGTCCCTGGCACGAGGTGTGCGGGGGGGATAGACCAGGGAAAGAATGCATTGATGATTTATTCTTCTGGCAACTTACTGTTTTTACTCGATATTATTCATCCATCCACAAGAACACAGGAATCGTATCCTATGAACTAGTCGGGATGAGAAGTTTTGTGTTTGCCCTGTGGTTTTTCCATGTTTCTCACACTGCCATTTTTTCCAACACTGGGAATTAGCTGGAGTACCTCAGAAACCAGAATCCAGCAATACTGATTGGGTGTTTGTCTTTCTGTCAGGCCTCTGAGCAGAAAAAGGTCTAAGCGCTTGGCGATGTCTAAATCCTCAGAGCAAGAACGCGTTTGCCTTCACTTACACGTCCTTTGCGTCCGCAGGCACATAGAGCAAAGCGGTAAAAGATCTGCAAAAGTGATTTCCCATTTGAACACGCTGTGACCTGGATGCACATGCAGGTATATTGGCACAATTTTTGCAACATAGGTGCAGAGGTTTGAAAATATGCCCCCAGTGACCAGTCATTAGCGAAACTGAAATGAGGACAGCTTCGAGTAAGGAGCTTTCTGAATGCCTTGAAATGTACTCAGCATATTTTAAATGGCTTTAATTCTACAGTACTTTTAATATAACCCTTTAAACATGAGGGAACACAAAGGGAAGGTTAATTGGAATGGCTAATTAAACATAGTGAAGTTAAAGAACGGGAACACTGGGATTTTGTTTTGATATTTAGCAACATCTCATAACCCTAAGGACATTGATTTAGCCTAAGGTCTGGTATCTTTATAAATTGCAACATAGCCTGGAGACCCAAAGGACAGACAAAAGAGTTGAGTGCTTGTAACAACAGATTCCCAAAGGAGCCCTAATAACAATTATAACCAACATGATTATTTGCATTAGTTAAAAAATAAATCCATCTCTCAGGTTTTAGTCATTTTGTACTGATCAACTAGGACATGGAAACAGAGAGAGAAAATCTGCAAGAAAAGCACACCCGATCTCAGGATCCGGAGGACAGAAATTCGTATCTCACGACTATCCGTTGCGGATCCGCAGCCACAAACTACATTTTGCCCTGGATAACCCCAGAGTGATTCAAAACATTCCCCAAATGTGTCAATGAATAATTAAAAAAAAATGTGCTTTTTTAGACTTCTTCACCAGTCTTAGAATAACTTTCAGGGAATCTGGGTGGTGTAGTTATACCCATTTTATAGCTAAGAAAATGCACATCATACCCATGTCATAGCTGGCAGAGAGAAATATAAAAGAGGTGGCTTGATGTCCAGATGCATTCCTCACCGTTGAAGGGTGTCTGTGCCTTGTGCTCTGCCGTGTCGATTTGCCGGAGGTAAATCCAGTAGGGCAGAAACTGCCAAACAGCACTGAAATCAGAAACAGTAGAGCCACACCAGTTTGACCCTGAACCTTACAGTTTTTCTGGTTTTGGGACCAGTCTCTCTTCCGCACACTGCGCGGGGCAGGAACGCGTGAGGGAAACCTGCCCGCTTGCTGGGTCTCGTGTTATTAAACTGGAAGCACAAGCAAAAGATGTTGAACCTCCGCTGGCTTTGCTCAGGGAGCTCCATTTCCACGAGAGCTGACCTTACCACGCAAAATAAAACCTTGCTTTAATGAAGGTATCCAGATGGCCTTCCTAGACACAGCGATAGACTGCTGAATACTAAGAACAAATCAAAGGAGTTGTTTGGGGTGTTGCGGTTTTTGGTCTTTTTTTGGTTTTTTTCTCTCTCAGGGCTGTCTTCCCATAAACACGCGCATATCACAGGAACATGAAGAGCTGAATGTTTTCTTTAAGCATTTTCTTAGCTCTCTGAGAAGTTCCCACAGCAGAGCGCAGTTTGCTCAGCCTTGTTTACCTTCCCCGTTGCTGATATCACCGTTCAGCTGCTACAGTCTCGGTGCACGGATTACAATGTCTGCTGAAAAACCTGATTTCCCAGCCTTAGCAATGGCACCTAGGGAATTAGAAGACCTCTTAAGGATTAAAGTGAGATCCTAGCCATACTTAACATTACCTGTGTACCCGGCACGAAGAAGAGTTAGTATCTGTGTTACCATTATTCATATGGCTGATGCAAAAGTGTATAATCTTTTTAGGAATGCTGACTTCTATTAATTTAAGGATACAATGATCAGATTACTAGAATATTAATGGCATGGATGCAGAGAAGATTAATGAACGAGTGTGTTGTTTTAGTTTAGTAGTTGGACTGATAGAAAGCAAGCAGAAATACAGAGTGCACAAATAAAACCTCCAGTAACCAAACCCCAAGCAATTACTGGCCATGTGCTATCTCCAGCCTATCTCCAGCTATCTCCACTACCAACATGGTGTGTATATTTTTCCCAGCCTCAGAAAGGACAAGTAGGTTAGAGCTAATCATCTGGACAGGGTAAAAAGATATGAAGAAACGAGGCCCTAAATGAGCAAGTTAAGGTAAGTGGTGGGTATGGGCATATTTAAGTGAATTTTATGATTACAAGCAACCTTAAACCCAACATTGTTCTGCCAAGTTCCTGTTACGATTGTCCATTTCCATAAACAGCAGCTCTGCGATGCCGTCACACCACACCGGGGACTCTGCACCGTAGACCCAGTGATTCCACCTCGCGCATCGACATGGCCAGGTTCACCTTATGCCCGATCTGCACACCTCTGCCGCTTGCTTCTCACTCTGCTAGGGTCTGAGGTGCTCCTCTAGTAGCTCAAGCAAGAATAACACTTGCATCCCATTACAGGCTGATGTCGTTCCAAAGGGTCTTGGGTCTCAGGCAGAAGCAGACCAAAGAGCAGGCAGGTAAATGCAATCTCCAAATTGCCAGCAAAGTGCTCACCTCAGATGTCATTAAATCTTGAGGAACGCACGTGTGAGATTATAGCTGCGTATTTTATTTTATTCTGCAGACGCTAGCGCTAAACCCTTTCAGCTGCCCTTTGGGCCAGTGCACGCCTTTCCCACTCCTGCCCGAGTCCCAGCGTGGCACTGCTGCTCGTGGAACAGCAGCACCGGGGCAGAAACAGCCAGAGCATGCATGGACCAACCTTCTCACTCATCTAAATGTGTGGCTGAGAGAGCTGGGGTTGTTCAGCCTGGAGAAGAGAAGGCTCTGCGGAGACCTTATAGCAGCCTTCCAGTACCTGAAGGGGGCCTACAAGAAAGCTGGGGAGGGGCTGTTTGCAAGGGCATGTAGTGATAGGACGATGGGCAATGGTTTTAAACTAGAGCAGGGTGGGTTTAGATTAGACATTAGGAAGAAGTTCTTTACACTGAGGGTGGTGAGACACTGGCACAGGTTGCCCAGAGAGGTGGCAGAGGCCCCATCCCTGGAGACATTCAAGGCCAGGCTTGATGAGGCTCTAAGCAACCTATCTAGCTGAAAAAGTCCCTGCTTACTGCAGGGGGGTTGGACTAGATGGCCTTTGGAGGTCCCTTCCAACCCAACACGTTCTATGAGTCTATAAATCCACCACTGCGTGATCAAGTCCTGCCAGAAGTCCCCTGGGGTCTGTGCAGAGCTTCACCCAAGTCAACAAAGCCTTGCGTTTAAAGTAGAGAAGGAAGCCCGCGTCATGTTTTGTGAACTTGGAGAATATTTGGATTTGGGTCATATCTGTAAGGCCTGGCACCATCTCTCCAAGGAAGATTTGCTGACAATCTACCTAAGTTTAGATACATAATTCCGATTTCATGAATATATAGAGGCAACATTAAATGATTGTGTGAAGCTGTAATGCAGCTCTGAAACAATTTGCAGCAAAAGGTATTCAGGCACCAGATAAATCTACAAATTCACTGCTTTCATTAATACTTACAGAATGCTCGAGAGCAGAAGAGGCCTTTATGCACTATATGAAATATTTAACTGGAAACATATTGCCAATAATCAAATATTATGCTCGGAGAAACCTAAATGCAGTCTAAAAATTGGGAACTTAGTGCTGAGATTGCAAATAGCCTGTTCTTTATTTCTAAAGGTCTTGCAAAGTTTCGTCAATGCTTTGCAAAACATATCCGTGAGAAATGCGGGTCCTCCCTGTAAAATCCAGCAGGAAAGGACCACTTCCCAGCTGTCTTTGTTGCCCATTTAGAAATATAGAAAATGGTTTCACAATGATCGCTTCCACTTTAATTTTATCCCCCCCCCCCCCCCCCCAATTTCATCAGGAGATTCTGCTCCTAAAAGGGTGGTGTAAGTCCAGAACTATTCTGCTGGCTTCACAGAGGCGTAAACGAGAACAGAACAGGGGCAATTGCTTTTAAATGGATTAATCAGAGCGAGTTAAATAAAAAGCAGAAATTTCTGTCCCCGTTTTATATTCAGGTCAGAATTTGGGGATTTGTCCTCCTCATTTGCCAGTGTTTCAGAACTAGGAAATAATATCTGAGAATCCTTTTTTCTTTCTTGACAAAGAGCGCTAGTCAAAAATTGGGAACCAGATGGCTGCTTATATATTTCTTTTTTTTATTTACTGCAATACTAAAGCCACCATAAAAAAGCAAAGTTGAACAGACAGAGCTAATAATATAATCATTCAAAACACCTGCAAACAGTGCAGATGGGCAATTTCTGTCTGCAAAATCATCAGCGAAAGACCGCCTTCCCATATGGGCAAATCTAGCTGCCTTAGAGCTTCCTAAGCTCTGTCCCTTACCTTAAGAAAACCTGCACTGAGCATATGCAGGCTTTTTATAGCAGAGCAGAAGTGTCTGTATCTGCCTGTTTATTTTAGTTAAATATAACTTACAGCGCTTAGAGCCCTCTATCAGTGCACTTCATTTGCCCATTGTATGTCCCAAAAGGGCAGAAACCCTGAAGTAGTAAAGCAAACAGCTTTTATTCAGGCAGAACATTTACAATTGTTAATGTATATTAATGAACCCCAAACACACAAGTTTTATTCCTTTATGTAAGCCAGCAGTTGCAGGACCAAGGTTGCTGTTGCTGGGCTGCGTGAGCACATGTGCCGGTCTTATGTCTGCGTGCGTTTAATATTGGGCTATGAAATTATTACCCCCCCCCCTTATTAAAAAAATAAATCCTCCTTCTGGCACGTCATCTCCAACGCTAATGTACGTCGAGAGACGGGGAAAGAAGGAGACCCCGGGTGTCGTGGAGTTCGTGCTGGTGCTGCCATTGATCCCCAGGCAGGAGGGGCTGATTAGGTGCTGCGAGATCTTTTTCACCCCCCAGCTTCTCGTCACCTGAAGGATCAAACCCACTTCAAGCCCTGGCGGGTGGGAGCTCCCCAGCCCGGTGTCCCAATCAGGTGGGAACCCCCAACCTCTTTGGAATTCAGCGTGACCCGCAAACAGCCTGCCCGGCCCCGGACGACTCCTTTCATCCCTGGCACTCTCCTTCGGGTGGAACATTCAGCTCCGGTGTCAGCGTTATTTTTGAGTCGGCATCATTAAGAAACCTCCCCACCTAAACTTCAGTGTTTTACGAGAAAGTCTTATCCATCAATTTGATTCCCCTCCAGGATACATGATGTTGGGGAAAAAAAAAACAAAAAGAAAGTGTAATTAAACACTGTGAAAATGAAAGTAGCAAGGATGTTCCAAGCCAAGCAAATCATCTGCAATGCTACTTTATTCAATGAATTCACGAATTCGCTCTCTGTTGTGCCTTTGCTGTCTACGACTCATAAAGAAACCACAGACCTAACACTTTTCTTTTTTTTAATACTAGCTGTGGACAAAAATAGAAAGCTTAACTACATTTTTACACTGCTGCTCTTCTTAGGTGTGGGCACCCACACCAACTGCTAAATAAAAAATGTTTCTCGCTCCAGAAACATACAAGTTTACTTCAAAATGCCCTGTTGCTCCTTAGAAATATTATTTTTAATGTATTTATTCTGCCCAGAGTGATCTCAAGGGCAAGTCCAGCTGAAACACAAATGGTCAGGAAATCATAAGATGATTTTTGGGGGGTTTTTCACCTCTTAAAAACCTACCTTAAAATAACTGCATTAGTGAGTGTCCGCGGCCAGGACGCGCTGGGGGTGTGTGTGAATGCGGATCCCGCCGAGGCAGTGACCTTCTCCAGGCGTTTTCTGCGTTCAGGGTCCACGCACGAGGTCTCTCTGGAAGGAGCTCATTGCTGTGACAGGGCCTTAAATTTCATTTTCTTCAAATACGTGCACAACTTTGAAATTTGCTTTGTATAAATACTTCCTGGCAGTGAAATGCAACTTCTCAAATAGCCAGTGAAAGAACGCAAAAGGAGCAGAAACCAGGCCACAAGGAATGCAAACATTCACAGAAAATATTGTACGTTATGTGCCTAGTTCTGGTGAACATCATCATTAGACCACTTCACCAGGACTTACAGCGTTAGCAGCTCACACCATTGTTTTAACGTAACTATTGAAAAGATAATATGTCATAGGAAAGGGGGGGGGTAGAATCCGGGTAAAGAAAGACTTAATATCTGCATTATGTATCAATATAATTCTGCAGAAAAGCCAAGTCTGCTCTCCTAGCAAAAGCCTGGGAGACTACAGCTTTTACGATGCCAGCTCATGTAGGAGGAAAAAGAAAGATGTAAAGCCTTTGCCAGGGCTTCCTATAGTGCAGTAGCTCCATTATTATTATTAAGCATCTTCCTTTCAAAGTTTCCTGGATTTCCTAAATGTAACAATAATTTTAATAATTACAAAACCAAGAATAGTACTTCTATGACCGACTGTGTTCCCTGTTTTCCTCCAAGCTAAAGCTCTGCTTTCATGTAATACATAAAAGAGCAATATTGCTCTGATGAACTAAGACACATGAAATATCTAATTAACATTAAAATATTGTCTCTTGTCATTAGCTTCATTTGCACTTTAAGTGTCAGTTCTTGAGAGAGAGGTTCAGAAGCAATGACCTGGCCCTTGAATAAAAAAAACCAACCACATGCAAAGCAGAAAAGAGGAAAAAAACTCCCCGTAATGTACCACGTTACGTACAAACAGAGCTGCCTTCCTTGGTACCCAGGCTCAAAGCAGGATTCTCAATAAATAAGAGACCGAACCTCTTTTCTCACTTCTTCTTCTTCTTTTTGCTTCCCAACTATTCCACCTCCACTGAACCTCTCCACAGTAATGACTTTTGGCTGTGAGAGGGGCAGGGTGATGGGGTGATTCCCACCTCCTCCCTTTCCCTGTGCAGATGCTGCCCAGCACTGGGTGTGCAGCTCAGCTTGCCCTGACAGGCGTTTGCTGGCCCTGGGACCCGCACTTGCCTGTCCGAGAGCGCTGTGGCCAGGCACCGGCTGGGTGGCACCTCTGGGGGAGAGACACCCTGGGAAGCCACCCTCGGGCTGCAAAAACTAAACCCTCCCATTGGCAAAAGTTGAGTCTGATTGATCTGAGTTGAGACTAATTGATTGAGTCTAAAATTTGAGTTTAATTGATTCACCACTCTGGTGAACACCCCACCTGGAGCCCTGCATCCAGCTCTGGAGTCCTCAGCACAAGAAGGACATGGACCTGTTTGGAGCGGGCCCAGAGGAGGCCACAGAGATGATCCGAGGGCTGGAGTCCCTCTGCTGTGAGGACAGGCTGAGAGAGCTGGGGCTGTTCAGCCTGGAGAAGAGGAGGCTCCGGGGAGACCTTAGAGCCTCTTCCAGTCCCTACAGGGAGGAAAGCTGGGGAGGGACTCTGGATCAGGGAGTGTAACGATAGGACAAGGGGTAATGGTTTCAAACTGAAGAGGGATAGATTTAGATGAGATATTAGGAAGAAATTCTTTACTGTGAGGGTGGTGAGGCACTGGAACAGGTTGCCCAGAGAAGCTGTGGCTGCTCCATCCCTGGAGGTGTTCAAGGCCAGGTTGGACGGGGCTTTGAGCAGCCTGGTCTGGTGGGAGGTGTCCCTGCCCAGGGCAGGGGGGTTGGATCTAGATGATCTTTAAGGTCCCTTCCAACCCAAACCACTCTGTGATTCTATGATTCTATGAATTATTAAAACAGATAACCTCCTGCAATCATCCTGATGGAAGGCAAAGGAAGATCATTATTTTCATTTTAAACTGACCAGTTTGTTAATCAGGTTTTGATTATTTATGCTGCTGGGAGGTTCATGCCAAACGAGACCGGCATTTATTTATTTATTTATTTGCTTGTTTGCTTCGTACCTGGCGCTGGAGCGTGCCAGATCTCTTCACAGCATTTCCTCGTCCCAACATCAGGGCACAAGCCTCGCAAAACAGCATGGAAGTGGACGTGTCCACTTTCCAGCCTCACAACTCGAGGGCAGGTGGAGCTGCGCGTTCAGAGCCGGATTTTTCGGCTCTGCAGGGCTGTGGGAAGTTTGTCTCGTTAGAGGGGAGAGCTTAGCTGAGATACTCCGAGCAGCCACTCGCCTCCAGCCGCCAGCAATTAGCGTGTACTCAGACAGGGGTGGTCGTTTCTGGACCACCTCTGGTAACAACTTTTTAAATTAAAATCTCAGGGGGTCTCAAGCAGGGAGAGAATTTTTACTGTGAAAAGAAGGGCGAATATTATTTATACAATATAACCGAAGCCCCATAAACAAAATAAGCTTGCCTCCCATCATCCCCTTAGAGAGAGACCCGATAACTCATTGGGAGTGTGATTACCTTTCTTTTTGGACTCAGGTTGTTTTATGGAATCTACTAATAGCTCTTCAAATTATCCCTGTTTTTGGTATTCCCTATTCTTGGGAAGGCAGGGGTTTCGAGAAGAATCGCTGTCCTGTCCTCATTTCCTTGTCTCGGGGGGGGTGGTCCCATCTGCTGCTCGTCCCTGGGGCCAGGGCAAGCTGGGCTTTGGGGCACGCAGCCTCCCGTGCACCAGCCACGGCCACCGACTGCTGCCCACCCATTTTCTTCCCGCAGCTGGAGGAAAGCTGTCTCTGATGCTGCAAGGGGCAAGGGAGAGCAGGAGAAAGGCTGCACATCACTGGAAACGCCATTCCTACCGGTATTTGTAACTTCCACGCACTGAGTTCTCTTTTGCCTAGACTTCAGGATTAAACGCCAAAACATGTAAAACTAATCGTACCAACGCAATTCCCTTAGTCGGCATACCTCTTGGTTGCGTTGCTGCTATTCCTTGCCATTTGTAGGTCAGGATCTAATGGATGAGCTTTACGGGCCCGCATATTTCTTTTTGGAGTTCATTAAAGCCTGAAGCAATTGTACCTTAACATTTCCCTGCAATTGCAAATTTGACCTCTGGCAACAGGCCTTGCAAATCGATTCATTTCCAAACCGGTTATGATTTGTCGTCACGGGAAAGTTTTGGCCGGGGGGGTGCCCACCCGCGAGCCACAAGAGACAACCCCAAAGCAGGGCTTTGCCTGAGTCACGAGGACAAACGGAGACAGCTTTGACGCTCCCTAAAAACAGTTAATTATTTAAGAGTCATCAAGCTTTTCACATGCTAAAAATTGATGGCAAAACAACCAAACGCGTCCCATGTTTGTTTAACACCTAAAATTTGACTTTGACCCTCTGGTGCCGAAGCAAAGAAATTCACAGTTAAAGCTCCATGTCTAGGCAATGCTCTGTGCCTAACTCACACTGTTTTTACAAAGGGTCTGTGCACAATTTTAAGTGCCATATGTCCAGGGTAAGGAAGAAAAACAACAACAAAAATATAAATATCTACTTTTTTTTTTTTTTTTCCAATGCAAGAATTTAAATCTTGTGGAACATAATATAGAGTAATGACTCTGTTTGATTATTGGTTTTCATTTTCCCTGGTAGTTCAGTTAATGCTCTTTTAAAGCATTATAACGTGAGTTAAAGGTTGTTAAGTTTTGTTTCTTTTTTTTTAATCTGTTGAAATGTTTGAAGTTTGTGGAACACAGACTCCTAAATCAATGCTGATGGCACATCTAAGGTGCAAGTTGCATATTTAAGGGATATTTGGTTACAAATAATTAAAACTAGGTATTTTTACATTTTTTAAACCGAAAAGTCCACTTCTCTTGAAGTACCGATTGCAAGTGTTTGTGAGTGCAAACATGTAAATTGAACAAGAAATTACATTTATTTTTGGGTACAGCATATCTGAAAATCTGCCTCAACTGCGGAACAGAAGCAGAGTGGGAACAACTGCAAGAGTAGGTCATGAGTTTGGAAAGACTCTTGGTCTTTAAAATCTGCTTTGTTACTGATCCAAATTTGTGAAAATTCAGCTTTAAGCTGCGGGGTTTTGTTTCGTTTCGTTTTTGTCTGATGGACTAAAGGTGGTCATCGCAGGTAACTTCAGCTAGCGCAGTACCAGAGAGGCTTCCCAAAATACAGACGTAATCTGATTAAGATTTTATTTAAAACAACTGCTTTAGCACCACCCAGAAAGCAGCCAGCTGCGCAGGCATCATTCCCTCTTCTGCCAAAGCCCTCCGAGAAGTACTTTACTCCTCACTGGTCAAAATAATCAATGATAGTATATCACTGCCTTCCTCCACACGTATAACTCAGTGCCTTACCTTCAGTTTCTCAAGGCTCAAAGTATAATCCCACAAACGGCTTCCAAAAATTTGAGATGCGGTGAGCAACAGCAGATAAAAAAATTAATAAATTCATATACCTATTTCTAAAACATTCGCTATGTCTGCATTTTGCCGACCAAACAAGCTCCCCAAATGAAGTTTTTGCCCTTTTTATGTTCGGTCCAGGAGGATAAATCAAGTTTCACATGACTGAGTAAAATAGTTCATCACGAGAAACTTCCTTTAATGTGCGGCCATGACAGCATTACAATTTAGCTGAAAATGATAAAAGCAAGCCTTGGTCCATGCCTGTGAAACCACAGAGAGATCTGTCCTCCCTGATCCACAGGAAAATTATCAGCACTGTGGCTTTTGTTAAGTCTTTTCATGCAAGATGTCATTTTTCAGGAATGTACAGTAGTTATCTTGTAGCGAATGCAAACAAAGTTATGAACTCTACAAATTAAAGTAAAGATGAATATCTTGTTCTCTGGCTAATGTAATGTACAACATTCTATACTTCCATATCAAAATTTCATCTATTTTAATATAAAATAATTATAGCAGATAGGATTTCCATCTCAGACCCTGACAAATGTCTTATTGCTACACAACGCGGCCCCTCCGGTGGTCCTCATCACCGTTCAATGAGCAAAAGGAAATGAACCTTGCTAGCTGCTTGGACCTGGGAGGTTCAGAGGCCGGCCTTCCAGCGGCTTTTAAATGAACACTAGGCAGCTCTTAGGTATAAAAAAGTTGCATAGATGAGGTTTCTGACTTTGCTTTTACAGCCCTGAGAACTCTCAACATTGCCAGCCTGGCTTGCTTTTAATTCTCCTGCTGTCCCCATGCCCGCTGGTTTTCCTGATTGTCCCAAATGGGGAGCTGGGGAGGAGAGACCCATAACCCCGCTCCTCATTCGGAGGAGCAAAGAAAAACTCCTCTGCGGACCGCACTGCCAGCTGGGCCTCTCCTGTCTAAAAGCTTCTGGGTTTGCAATGAATCATTGGCATGAAACGAAGGTGAGACTCCTCAACGTAATTAAAACAGTAGCCGTACTCGCACAAAAGAAGTGTTGCCCTTTCTGTGCACGTTTTGTGCTGCTGCTTCTGGGAGCTCCTGGCTGCGGATCTGTGGAGATCCGCGTGCATCCACAGAGCGTGGTGCAGTGCCACGAAATCCTGGCACTGGTCTCCCTGAAGGCCTGGAAGCAGCGCAGCAATCTCAGCAGGGCAATCCGCTTTGGCTGGTTTCCTGGATGCTGCACTGATGCTGCAGATACCGCTATGCCTCACCTGAAGAGCCTGCTTGTTCAGAGCTATCTTGGGATCTTCACGTGATGCTGTCGGGGGCTTGTACCAGGTGTATTTTGCACAAACAAAAGCATCTTATTTTGCAAACTCTCATCTTTGGACATTTTAGGGCAAGAAAACTCAAGGATGTGATGTGAGAAGGAAACCAGCATCCAAATTCCTGCAGTCCTTTTTCTACTCGTTTTGACTTAATGTGTGTCCTCTGGTCAGTGGCTTAACTTCAGTGCCTCACTCATTTATCACTTGTAAAATGGATATATCTCTTCTCACCTACATCAAAGGCAACACACAGGGCAGCAGAGGGATTCAAAGGCACTTAATAACTGCAAAGTGGTGACAATACAGGAATGGTGCTAGGAAAGAACAAAGTATTACTTTGGCAGGTGAATAATTTGCGCCCCAAAGCCATTGTGAGCTGGAAGTGACCTCTTGTGTCATCTTAGCTATCTCTGTCCACTGGGCTCTAAATATCATGTGAATAAATAAAGGAATGACAGACAGAGTCTTTCTTAAATTTCAGAAAATTCTGACTCACTTTCCCATGGAAGTGAACTGCAGATTTTAATCACAACTTGAGCAAAGCCAACACCTCCTTTTACCAGTCCACTACTCAGTTAGCTCTAATGATGGCGTTTAGAGGCTACATGCAGACCAGCAACTCCTTCATCTTAAATCATTATTTTGAGTACCCCTAGTGCACTTTCTCTCAATCTCTTCCGCTTACGTGCAAACCCTCCAGCGCTCAGCATCAGAAATGCTCTTTCCGAAGGCAGCACAAACGCAGCGCCGTCTGCAGGATGGGGCTGTGACATTGGTCCCTCAAGAGAAAGCACCAAGTCATGAAGAGAAGTCATGTTGTTGCTCCTCTGAAGGAGATAACTGACTCACTGTCATGTCACTAGCAGAAACTGAAGGGACTGTGATTTGAGGAGTGGATTTCTGAGTACCCTTCCTTGCCAGTACATGGTATTTCTGTCTTTCTTTTTTATTAACAACAACTAAATGAACCTCAAAAATTATCTGGACTGAATGACAACAAAACAAACCAAAATTAGTAACAGCATACTCATTGCCTAGGGCAGCACTGAACTGATGTCTGATGTGATGGTGACAGACAAATCCTTATTCCCATTCTAAATTCTGTCTACTAAATAAATAAGTAATGCCATCAATAGCATTTCCAGCAATTGCATTCACCTCCTGCAACTTTTACACTATTATTGTATTGCCATTGACTAACTCTACAGCATAGTCCGGTACCTGGGCTGACTCAGAAGTAGTGCCACAGCCAATAAACTCATGACAAGAGAGATTGGATCAGTTAGTTTGAAGCATTTGATGGATAATATCTTATACCAGTCCTTAGTAGAGATCCAGTACTTGCCTTGTCTTTTATTCTTCCACGCCAACCTTTTGCAGTGTGGAAATGGGAAATGGGTTATGGATATTCCTCTTGTATCTCCTTGTTTCTCTCCTGTTTTTATCACATCAGCCCTGATAACAAAGAGAAAAAAAAATATATATCTGAATAGCAACCTATCTTTACAGAAGGACAAGCAATGAACAAAATGTAGGACGTCACATCAGAAATAGCTAGAAGACCCGGGAGAAAAATAAAGAAGTCTGGATCTAGGCAAAGTTATCTGAGCCTTTCAAACTTTTTAGGCAGATAAGCCGAGTTGCCCTATTTAGATATCTTTGTTGGAGTTCTTAGTGACTGAAGCCTTATTTTCTCCTCATGTTCACTAGAAATCCCAGGGTACTTTTTATAAGAACAGGGCTGAAGCTGAAGTGTTTGCACACAATATGCTTCTTCCACGAACGTGAAAAATGCCGCTTGCCACCTGACAAGTGCCTGTACTGCGGACTGGCTTCAATGCCACTTCTGAATCATCCCCTATTGTCCCAGAATGAGAAGTGCTATGTATTATATGACTTGCTGGTAGTACTTCATATTTCTAGCGACTTTTTGAGTATTTATCTATTTAACTTCCCCTCTGGCACCTCTGCTTTTCTCTGGTTTCATGCTTGTCGGTACCAGCATCGCTCATCCAAGGGATTGCTCACCGCGGAGCAGGAAAGAGAACTGAGAGCAAGTCCCACACCTTGGTTGTGCTCCCCCTGTGCTCAACATCCATCAGGATGCAGTGTTGGGATCCCATCCCTGGACAGATACGCCTCTAAGATTCCCCCTCATATAATTAGGCTACACTAAAGTCCCACGGCGGCATTTCCTGAGTATAGACTCCTTCTCTGAGCCCCTTTCTGCAGCTGGTACTTCCTAGTGAGATTTTCTGAAACCCCAGAACTGGGTTTTAAGGCTCTAAGGTATTGCAGAACTTACTTCTTCTCCCAGACATTGAGCTTAGCACACTATCTGCGAAAAAGAGATAGTTAAAATAAATAGAATCAAATCTTCCAGAAAGTAATTTAAATCCAGCACATGCTTCGTAGCACGATTAATAAAAGTCTGATTTCCATGCAGCCAATCTCACCTTCCTTAGAAAATTCCTCATAAAATTCTCCTATGGTTGGCCAGACTATGGTCCTCTTACAGGAGCTCTTACCTTCTGGAGTTTGGCTGTCCTGGTGAGCTTCAACAAGCAACCACCATGTTGCTTGTATAGCAGCTTGACACTGGGTTGTTTTTTCCCTTTGTCCAGGGCTGCCGTCCAGTGCAGCCATCCAACGAGGTTTGAGGGTAGATACATCCGTGAGGTATTTGCATAACATCTACAAGACCAGAAAGAACCCGCCAACTGCACACAGACTTATTTCCCAAGCCATCAAGATTTTTCAGAAAAGGCTAACAAGCTCCAAGGTCTTCGGCTCATGGTGTCTCAGCTAGGATTATTGAAAGAAACCTGGCTGGTGTCCAGAAAATTTTGAGCGCACGAGATTTTGCAGCTTTGCAAAATCAGTTTACAACATAACAAAGCGCTCACTGGGAGATCACACCAGGCTGTAAGTAGGCTGCATGGTATTAGAGAATTTAGTGGCAGTATTAACCTCACTGTAAAAACGTGAAGGTCTTCATCTAGACATAGTTTTAGCAGAGTTATAAAGTTGTAATTCCCTTTCACAGTGGATAGAAATGTTGGGTTTGGGTCACAGGAGTCCTCAGATGGGTTAGAGTCCAGGATAGTGTTAAAGGGCTAGAATAAATATTTTTTATATATATATATATATATATATATACACACACACATCCCTCTTCCGCATCACTTCACAGAGATGTTCTGGATCGTTTGTTATGCAATAACCCAAAATGAAATTCATTAAGAGGGTCAAGAAATTGATAATGATGAAAATACTAAAACCACGAAAGGATGTACCTTCCAAGAGGTATGGGGGAGAGGATAGCCAATGGGTAAATCATTGGAAGAGTTTGTTTTGGCACTATATGAAAACTCCACTTAAAAATTATGCTGTAGACGATATCTCAATTCCATTTACTTACACCCTGAACTTTGAGATAACAGAATACTTCCAGACACAGAGTTCAGTTCCCAGTTGCACACAGAGACGATGCTTTCTGCTTTTACTAATATCTTCATTACGTCCTTGTGCAGCATGAGCTTGTCTATACCTGTATAAGTAACTCTTTGGTCCTGGAAAAAATGATTTGGGGGGTTTGTTTGTTTAATTTAAAGGGAAATTAAAGGTCTCTAAAAACAATGAAATCAACAAAAATGAGATTAATGTGGAGACCAGTCTTAAATGACTATGTCAAAACACACACAAAGTTGTCCGTATGTTTCAGTTAAGAATATTATTTTCTCCAGACAGCGATATATTAAATAACACAGATTTTGAAAACTACACGCTACTAAACTGCTTAATGCTAGAAAGTCAAACTGATAAAGCAATTTTACTGTGCCTTCACTCCATTCTATGAATGTAGCCAGATGGATTAAGGTGAGGGAATAAAAACCTGCTATGAGGATGTCATTACTGCGACTCATACATGGGTCTTCCCGGAAATGACGGGTTTGCAGGAGACGGTTGTCCTTGATGCACTGTCTTGACACTTCCCCAGGAACAGTTCTGGTTGAAGAAAGTCATATGTGAGAAATACCAAAAGTTGAAGTGGCATTGGGATGATAAATGGACTTCTTGCTTCTCCACGCATGGGCCTTGCTCATGGATCCTGGGGATCACACGCGTGTTTGGAATCACATCCAGATTGCCCTCTCTGTTCAGGAAACCTGTGGATAAAGTGCCCAGGGTTTGATTCTTTTCCTAGTGGAAGAAATTGTTCAAGTCTGCTACTTTCTTCATTCTACTCTTGGAAAAGAAAAAGGAACACTGAACTTTTCAAGCCCTTATGATATTACTGATGAGTGACAATCCAAACAGGGAGTTTTACACGTGGTAACTAGAAGGGCAGTGAGGCATTAGTGGCCACTTATGCATTTCGGCAGTTTTGAGGTAGCCCAATCAATGCTTATTTGCTTGGGTTCTCCCTAGGAGAGTGCACAGGTTACATGGGTAGGCCAATGAAACACTTAAATAAGGATTTAGAGATAGAAGTTTGAAGAATTGTGGCTTTATATTGGCCAACAACAGAAATGAACTGCAATTGTTTTGATATTTAGGATGGTTGTATTGGTACCAAGGATATTTTAGGTGAACTTCAAAAGATGTCTTTGTCTGTTGCTGAAATAAAAGGGTCTTCCCTGTCTTTGTGTTATATTTTATTACAATGTATGGTTACCTCTCTGTAACAGATCTCTTAGAAAAGAGCAAGAGCTATTGTCAGATTAACTAGAGCCATATGTCTGTAGCATAAATCCATATAATGAAGGGAGCCACGCACACGGGAGGGTGAATGGATGCCCCGAACAAGAAGCGGAGAGCGAGAAAAGAGCTGCTGAGCTGGAAATCCAGGAATCTTTTTACCAGCTGAAGTATTACACCACTTCATAACAGAGAATGTGAGTTGCATTTGGGCAGCAGCAGGCTCGGTGTCATGCTTTTGGGCCTGGATCAGGCAGAGTGATGCAACAGTCCATAGCAATAGGATACCTCGTGACAGTTTTAATCTGTAGGTTTTCACTTGCTGTCAGGAAAGCTTGTGCATTGTACAGATTGTGTGTCAGGTTCGCACATCTCAGAGGGATCTGACGGGAAATTGAGCATGTCCAATGTATCCAGGAGAACCACCGGACAAAAATGGTGCCCGGGACAGCTGCAGTGCGTATCTCAGAGCCCTCATTTTGGGGCAGAGTACTTCTTAAAATGAAACTCCGCAAACAGACTTACCTGGAGAACTGCCCAGCCTCCCAAGCAAGCTCTGGATGCAGGTACTGCTCCTTGTCAGGGATCTGGCCCTGTCTAAACCGGGCTAATTATTAAGTCATCTTCTTCCCATTAACTTGTGAGGAAAATTACCTTTCTGATTTTGAATGGCAGAACAGCATTAAGAGTATGCACTCTTTTTTTTTTTTTTCTTAAATCAACCAAACAGAAAATTCACAATGAGGATGATCTTGTAATTACACACATGTCAGAACAGAGAGCATGATAGTTTGCTTCGATTTCTTTGAACGATTCTTTAGAAGAATTTGGGAGGAGAGAGGGAGGGAAGAGTTTATTGTAAATCAACTTTGGCATGAAACTTTTGTAAAAAGGTGCCCAACATGCATTACCTTCTTTGGTCTGTGTTTTTCCTGCATATAAAGCCTTGACGACCTGCTATTCTATGATTGATGCACTTATTTCTTCTAAAGTATCACTAACCAAGCATATCATTTTTATACAGTAAGTGTATATTCAATTTCCTACAGTTTGACTGCTAAACAGGCTCAGTAGTAAAACAAATATATACTGTCGCAGTGCACTGTTCAGGGGACCAACTGCAAACCTTGGAATACTTTTAATTCACGTTCCCTTTGCTTTTAGTGGCAATGAAATCACAGCAGGGGCGCATGCCAAATATCCGTATTCTTATAAAAGTTGTGTTGTCATTGGGTGCAGTCTGCAACTGCTGCAGACTTTGTACAATGTTAATAGGAATATTACGATTCATATATTCTTGCACAATAAGACAGAATGACATATCAGGTTTGCAGGCTCTCCTGACAAGGTATGAGGTATTTATCTGGGGTTTTATACCTCACTCTTATCAGCCTAGTATCTGAACGACTATTGACATCATTATCATTCATGTATGCATAAAACGTGTAGGGGTCTCCCAGTTACATTCTACAAAGTATGGAGTTGCTCCTTCACAGTGTGAAAGAAAATATCAACTGAATAAAAAGAATTCAAACTCCTGTTGTCTCAGTATGGGATCCCTGGCACCCCTGGACCGGGCGGGAGGATAATGGATCTGCGAGAATTCATGTATGTTTATGATGTACGAGGCATTTCAGCTGACATTGAATCAGGTCAGTGGGTCCATTGGACAGGATGCAATGTCAATGGAACTGTTATGTATTATTGATGTCAGTCACAGAATAGATAAAAACATTAGCAAAATAGCTTCCATTGCCATTTCGGTTTTTTTCCCTCAAATGACAAAAGGCACCAGTCCATACTAAACACAAGAAGCCTCCAACATTTCTGATTCCCAAACAGTTTTGACTTGGAGGAAAATGTAGGAAATGACAAACTACTGCCAAAACAATATTTTTACATGGAACAAAATGGTTTAACTTGTTTCACTCACATTTTCAATTGTGGAGTAAGTTTTGCCTACAAAAGAGAAACACTTGGTTCAAGGTCCTCTTCTGCAAATTGTTAGGCATATAAGTCATATTACTCACTCGACTTTTTTGCTTATCTCTACATTATATATCACTATACCAATGAATTTTAAGGACTAATTCTTATTTACATTTAAAGCAACTTTAAACTGCCTGGTCTGTGACATTAAAGCACATATTAGCACTTCTTCATACTGCCAAAGACGTAAAAAGACCGTCGTGCAAATCACACCCAGTGGACTGTGCATATGCTTAAAGTAAGAGGACATGTGAAAATCAACTTAAAAGCTTTCAACGTGGATTATACACATTTTACCTAACTTTAGGCATCTCATATAGGCATTGCTCCCTAGAGATGCATACCACCTGGGCTGCTACCACAACCGACCCATTCCTAACTTAGAAGCCTTAAAATCCCCTAAATAGCTCATAAAAACTGATCTGCATTTGAAATGTACATAAACGTATGTAAAAAAATAGCTATGTATGAATAAACATTTGTAGTATTTAACACCTTGTGAGGAGAGAAATAAGCGTTGTGGGGCAGCCTGCACAAAGACTACGTACAGTTTCTTTGTGCCCGGGGTGCTCCAGATCACTTCAGGCAACATTTTAAAACTTTAAGCCAGTAACTAACACCATAAATTTCAATAGGGTCACACATGCCTACATATGAGCACTTAAGCGTTTCACAGCTTCAAAGCACAAATCGTATACTTGCATTTGCCAATTAGGTGCATAAAAGGATAGGGAAACTTGTGTTTACCTAATTTACGTACTCAGAGCTGTTTTGTGCGTGTACCTTTGGCAGGCTCATCTGAGACATCTTTGCACCCGGACCCACGAAAGCTAGTTTTGTTCGGAGCAAAACTTCGGAAAATACAAAGTTCAATTTTAGTAAAGAGTATTATCTCAACCAAATACGATAAAGTCAAAGGAAATGAACTCAAAAAATGACGCGGCCCTTTGCTTGTTCCTTTAAAATGCAGGGTTTGCCTGATCCTTCGCTATGATACAGTTTTGTCCTGTTGCTCAATTTCACCATGACATTCAGAACATCCTATGCCAATTTGTAACTTGGGGGTGCAACAAAACCAGGGACTCCAATGTTTAGCATCTGAGGCCTTGCCAGTAAGGCCGCTGGCCTCACCTCTGAAGCTTCAGGAATTTACAGAGTAAGGAGTCTTAATAACGACCTGACGCACAGCCTGATTGATGCTTTGTTGACTTTCACAATAATCCTTTTCTTAAATTATTTTTCTTGCTCCTACCCCTTGCAACTTATCTTTGCTTCCTGGTGCTTTGTTTTGAACTAGGAATGCTTATAGGGTCATTAAAACCTTAATTTGTATACTGAAAGTGTTGGCAAAGATAGGCTACCACTATACGGAAGTGTTATCTTCAGAAGTGAAAGCACGGTAATAATCTCTGTCTCCTTACCCCCCAAGAGATACCACTAATTAGTGATTCTTTGATCCCACTGTCTCTGAACAGAGACTACTACAAAAAAGGTCATCAGGCCCCTGGCAGAAGTATTCAACCTCCTCCATGTAAACCAGGGGTCACAACGTGGACCAGGTTTTACAAAACATTGTGAACAGTGATTTCTTTGAATAATTTCTTCGAACGGTTGCTCTACCCATCTTGGGTACCCATCCTCTGCCGTTTATTACTTTTGGTGTCAAGTCTGCAATTCTCTACTAGTTCAGAAACAGAAATAAAAGTCAATCGATAAACCTTCTTTGGATTCAGTGGGCATGTGGTGGTGCGACGTGCTTGCTCCCTTCCCGGTGGTCAAAGCGGCACTTCAGGACACACGCGCGTGCTTCAAAGGATGCGACACTCCCCGGGAAGTGCAAGGTGTGGTTTTGGGTTTTATCTCGTGCTCCTAACAATGCGGGAGCTGAATGAAACTGCAACGGGCGATTCATCTCTATGTGTTCAAGATTGCCACCCAGGTGGGCGAGAAAATGGCATTTGCCTCCGTGTCTCCTCCGCAGCAGTTCCCAGCAGCCCCAGCAGCCGTGGGCAGGGCGAGCTCACCCGCTGGGAAATGGGCCCGTCCCCCTGCCCCCTGCACTGGCAACGCAGTGGATTTCACATACACTTCTTCTGTGGATATACACCTCTAATTAAAAAAGGCTGCAAACTATTTGTTCCCGTTCCCCGGTCTTTCCTTCCCTGATAGCAAGTGGCCGTTGCAGTTAATCTAAAGGAATTCCTCCTGGGCTCTCTGCTCAGTGTTTCCCCCTCTTCACAAACCAAACCGTCTTGCGCTGTAAAAAAGATAACTGAAAATTTTTACGACTAGGTTCTTAAAATATTTTCAACTTCCCCTTCCCCCTGCCCAAGCCTTTTGATGTGAGGAGAAAATCTCGTGCAGTGCCTACCCTTATCTCCCCCAAGAGAAAACAAAGAGAGTTAAAGGAAAACGTCTTCCGCAGAGACTGCCTTTTCTGCGCTTCTCTCCCCACTGTGTGCCAAATAATGGCATCTGTTCCTGCTGTTCTTTAGTTCCCCCATCCAGTGTGTTTTCAACTTCCTGTGAAAATTTGTCGTTCTTAAATCCAAAGGTCATGTTTAACACTTAAGTTCAGTTTGGAAGGATTTGGATTTGTTTCTCTTCAAAATTGTTTTGTTGGTTTGTTTTGTTTTGTTGTTTTTTTTTTTTTCCCCCAGCTCTCCTTTGAAAACTGACAAAAGGCTTTCAGTCGCTCTCTGCATTGTGCGTGTTTTACACACTCCAGCGTGCATCTCTGCAATCCGGGTTAATACTCTGGGAAATAGCCCTTCGCGTATTGATAAGCATTAAAGCATTGCTGTTTCCATGCCTTCTGGGGAGGTTCGACGTGCCGGTAGCGGAACAAGCTCCTCTCACGCTGCCCTCGCTGTACGATCAGGCTGCAGCACGTAGGAATTCCCTTCATTAGGTCTACAAGAAAACTCCAGCTGCGTGTAAACGAAGCCGCGCTTCTTCTAAGCCGAGGTTGTTTGAGTCAACAGTCAAAAATTCTACTGAGTTCTGTATGACAGTTTTGCGCAAGAGGAGCTGAACTCGGATAACCAAATCCATTTTTCTTATTGCTTCAAGTTGGACTCAAACGGTGACCCCAGAGCCGAGATGCCAGTGCCCTGGCCACTGGGCTGGCTGGCCCGTCTGTTTGCCGGCTTTGTGCCTTTTACAGTGGGCAGCCTGAGACGGTTTGACCACCGATGTATTGGGGGCCTCCACTTAGTATTTGCCCTAAAATATAATTTCTAAAAAATTAGTATTTTTCAGCTGAAAGAGTGCAGTGAGAGATGGCGAGGCATAATTTGAGGGAGACAGGCAGGGAATTAAAGGCAAATACAGAACCTTTTGCATGTGGGGGGGAATAAAAAAAAGCCAAGACCTTCGTTGTTTCCTTTCTAACATTAAGAAAAATGGTCTGTCCATGTTGCTGAACATTTATTTCTGTGCCAAGGAACTGGCCTGCTCCAGAGCACTGGGCAAGAGCCCAGAGAGCAGGATTTGGGGTCCCTGCAGCCTGTGTCCGCCACCCCTTCAGCCTGAGACTATTTTCCCTATCTGAAAATTCATCCTGCAAATGCCACTTTAGAGATAAAGGGGGAAAAAAAAAAGTCTTAAGAAGGGTAGGGTTTTAATGATGTAATTTTTTAAATCTTCATAGGTTTCATTTCTGTTCATTTGAGAACATTCATTTGAGAATCCTTGATTCACAGGAGCAGGCAGAAGCCTTCGCGTCCTTTACTCCGCACACCCTGTGGATCTGGCATGGTCTCTCTTGTTTGGTCCGAGAATCAGATGCTATTTCTGGTCTGAAGACATTTGTTCTCAATTGCCTAGACAGTTCAATAGGATTTTAAGGTACATTTGTTAGGGATTATAAAGCACCTAAAGATGTATCAAGTGGAAGGGTCAATACAAGATCAGGGTGTATTGTGTTACGGTGTGTTGCATTATGCTGTACGTCTCAATTCACTATTGGAAACCAGATGTGGCAGACAAGCCCAGCCTATTTTTTGAACATTTGCAGATAACTTTAAATTATGTCATCAATGTTTAAAGATTTTCACAAAGATTTCAAGAAGTAGGTTTCCTCAACTCATCCAATTGCTATCAAAAACTCAAATCCTGTGGGATAATTGAAACGCTCCATCCAAATCCAAAAAATAATAAGCGTAAAAAGAACGCTTACATCTTTCTTTCGTAATATATACGGAGGATGGCATGAATTTGCTACCTGTAAGGTGTATTGAATTTTTAATCATCTATATATTTATGGTAAAGAGTAACACATTACTTCTAGCACACAAAAGCTTATGGCATACGATTATCCTTAATTAATGGGTAAGTGCGAAGCTTTATTATTCAATGAAACTGATTTATTATCTTAATTCTCCAATGTTCTGCTTCATGTTTCCATTGAAACCATTGTTTGCACCATGGTAACCAGCAACCACCATATGTATGTGATCTTTTTTACGACCTATACGTAATTAGATTTTATTGTTTTCTTAAAGCCGAAGTGTAGCCTGCGCAAGCAGTCCGGCTATAGCTTCCGATACCTATAAATGAGGGACGGGTCGCTCGCTCCTTTCTTTCTGTAATAATCAGGTCGTGTTTTGGTGTATTGCTATAACCCGGTGTCTGTTTTTTCCCCAGCGGTCCTGCACGCATCCCTCCTCTTCCTTCCCGAGCGCTTGCCTACCTGTCCCTGTCTGCTCGGCTCGGCACAGCTAGTTAACTGAAAGGAACTGAAAGGAGCTGAAAGCTAGTGGGTGTCGGAGCTGCCTGGTGGAGAGATCCCCAGCTAATTGCTAGTCCTAACAGGCACAATTAGCCGCTACAAGCCCTTTGAGATGGCCCTGGGCTTCTCTCAGGTAACAGCCATCACTAGATAAAGGCTGAAATACGCTGCATTTAGAGAGACACTTGCAGACAGGGATGTCACAGGCTGCCAATTATGCTCTGCCTGTACACAGTCACTTCCAAGAACCAGACAAGACACATACACCTGAAGTTAAAGGGACAAGATGTGTACTATTTTGAACTACACAAGCGCGGGGCATGTGAAGATATAACCCTTCTCAAATTAGGTCACGTCATCTTTTCAATTATCAGTTCTTGATCAGGTTTTGCAGCGTTTTTTAACGTTTTCTCCAAGCAGAAAGTCCTGGAAAGCTCGGTGGGAGAGGGCTGCATATTTTGTTGGCTGTGCGTGACATTATTTTAAGCAAAGTTTCACCACCACCATACAGAAAAACATGGTTTAGCAAGTCTCTTCTAACCAAACAGTGGTGCTCTGTCATGATGGGACTGTAATCCTTTACCCATCTATTCCTTGCAGAGGAGGAGAGACAGATTAAGATATCTAGGAATTACTTCTGAAATTAGTTAAGTCCCCCCCACTCCCTTATCCATAAACAAACGACCTTCTCTGAGCATCTCTGGCAGCACATCCTTTCTCCCAAGCAATGAACTTCTGCACAAAATAAAGCAGCCCAGAAAGACAGCCTTAAAAAAAACAAAACCAAACATATTGGGTTTTCAGAACAATTAGAAGGAAATGGGCACTTTCAGGTTGCTACAACACAGGCCATTAATAACAGCATCCTATAGAAAATCATTGTAGCTCACTGCCTAAATATTCAAACATTAGACTATCTAGATTTAAGTTGTGGCCATTGGTATTAATATACAATTTCCAAGGCATGTAAGAAGCACAAATTCTGGCCTGGATTTTCACACATTGGTAACTTAAGCTAGTCACCCACCTCCATACTTGCATATCCATTTTAAAAAAAAGATTCAGAGAAATGACTCCGAAAAAATCCGTACTCACAATTTCCTCTGCAGAAAACTTCTTATTTGGTTGCTCTGGGAATTAAAAGGGTTCCAGTGCTTACCTTCAGGAGATCCTGTATCTCCTGCCATTCTCTGTTAGAACATCAAGTCTCCGCCATGGCTGTGTTAGGAGCACCTTCTCATGGCATTTGTCAAAGTCTGTCAAACTCCCTGTAACACATAAAACTAAAATTAAATATCGAGAGATTCGTACCATGTTTATTTCCTTTTTAAAATAGCATCTTGAAGACCATCTTCCGGATCATATAACGTCTAGTGAAGCAGGTTAATATTCAGAAGTCAGCTTCCCCAATTCCGATTGATATCACATGGGAATGGCTCTTTCTGTTTAGGAAGCTAAACCAAAATTCAAGATATTAAATACAAATTTCTGTTTTTAAGACTCAGTTTAAATTTTCCCAAGAGTTTTGTGATCTTAATATGGAAAGTATGCAAAGACCATAATTGCTAATTACAGAACAGTTAAATTGTGTTAAAGGATAAAAATTACTTGACACAGTTGGTTTCACCTTCCCTGAATTAACAATGAAGCTCCAAATGAAGACTTGTAGGTTTGTTGAGACCTATGTCTGTACTTACCTACATGGAAGGAAGGGAAGACCACCAGATGGTTTAACAATAAAAGTTATCTGCACTTATGCTTTTTTCGTAATGGTCTACTGATCATTCCTCTGATAGATTTGTGAACCAGATTCCAGAGAAAGGACCCAGGGAACCTGTGCTTACATTATCGCTTCCAGTGTTCGTTTTAGACTCCAGATGCTTTTTATTAGTTTTTTGTTTGTTTGCTTGTTACAAACAGGTTTGTTTTCCTTATTAAAGAGTGGACACCTTTGAAATATACGCAAAACCAGCATGCTAATATCTGATTGCAAACCAAGTAACGATCAAAAAACTAAAAGGAAAGAATGAGTGCTCTATTATTAAACTAGCAAAATAAATAGACATACATTTTTTCTCTTTTTACAGATACATTTGCAACCAAATTAGTAACAAGATCTCCTCCAATATAAATAAAAAAGGCTTGCACTTACCTATTAATTAAGAATAATGGAATGCCATAAGCTTTTGTGTGCTAGTGGTACTGTAATTTGTTACTCTTCACTACAATAAATATATAGCTGATTAAAAATACAGCGCAGCTTACGTATATTAAATTCATACTGCATTGTGTATTGATTCACTTTGCTCATTCCAGTAGTCCACCGAACTCAAGGGGACTGAATTTTCATATACGGTCCTCTCAAGTGAAGAAGAAAAGCCTCTGGCAAGGCAGACGGGTTCAATAGATGGATCTACAGCACATGGTGCCACAGGGTTTACGGCTGCGAATGTCATGGGCTCATGTCTTCCTTCATCCCGAGCCAGTTCACCCAGGTATTCCTCTATTACTTAATATGTACTCCGAAATTTGGACGGATCAAGGGTGTTAGTTTCCAAGGGCAGTTTTAAGGACCAAAAAGGGGTTTTAAGGACCAAACCAGGACTCCAGAAAGCAGATTTTCCTTCCCAGCTCAAAGGCTCGGTCCATTGCTCTGGTGTCCCATCTCCAGCTGTGAGTTACCCGAGGGGATTATCGCCTCCAGCTCCCCCTCTTTCCCTCCTCAAAAAGTCAGCAAAAAAATTAAATACAACTGAATACATCTGGTGAATTGCACAGAAGAGGGGAAGCTAATGTACTAAGAATATTGTCCTGGTGACAAAGACTTAAATTTCCCAAGGAAATTAACTGACACTGAACTTGTGAGCTCCTCCGAGAAAAAAAAAAAGAAAAAAAATAAATGAAAAAAATCAAAAGGTGATGAGAATCATGGGTCTAATTCAGTGTGAGAAACAGGATCATTGTGCACACCACTGTATGTGCTCCTTAAACATACTGCTACGTGTGACTTCGTATGCAATACTTCCAATATATTCACAGTTCAGACACTTTAGACATTGAATTTTTATTTTAAAAAGTCTAAGTTCTCGCCCATGTGGCAGAGAAATCTCTACTTATAATCTTGCTATAAACCGTTATTTGTTGGGCTTTTTTTGACGGCGAAACCAAATTCTTGCAACACCACCTGTGAGAAACCGAATTTTTCACCCTTGCTGTAGCCTCTTTCATCTAATTGGGGTCAATTATCACTCTGTACATGTTAAGGTTACCTACTTAATTGCTAATAATCTTAGCAGATAAGGGGAAGTGAAAAATTGGTTCTCCCAAGAGGAATCAGAATTTGCTCCTTGAGGGAAACGTCAAAGGGAAAAAGTAAAGAAAAAAAAGGCACCTGAAAAAAAGAAAAGATGGTTAAAGAAGAAAACAGAAGACAAACAATATGCAATATTATTCCACAGAGTGATAAGAAATGTAATGATCATGCACTCCAGGAATAAATAATGTGAATGACCAGAAGTTTAGTCACTGCCTAAAACCAAACGCTTTGAGCTTGGATCTTTTGGAGAACTGAAAACTTCTCACTGTCACCTGTGGGAGTACTGCTGCGGGTGGGGTGCAATGCCTGGGCCACGGTCGGCCACTGTTACCACAATCTGGCTCTCCGGACACGATAAATTTGGCTCCCCTGACAATCACAGACAGAAGCCACTACTGTGGACTCCAGAGGACTGTGACATCGAGCCAAGGAACTTTCAGCACGACCCGTTATTACACTGTTGAACACAGAAAATGCACCATGTGCAATCGCATTAAATGTAGAAATGTTAGGTAGGAAAAAAATAAAACCCAACACTGAAATTCAGATGAAGCTAAGATTTCTAGATTAACCTTTTTCCTTAAGAAAATGTATCTTTATGTCATGTAACTTTAAGGGTCAAAATGCCAGTTTTACCTATTAACCATAACCAAGTGCCTGGAATATACAGTGTCTGATAACAGCAGGATGGACGGACCATTTGCCCATTACAAACTCCAAAAGAAGAGTGATACCCACCTACTCTCCAACGATATTTCCTGTGCTCGGACTTGAAGGGTTTAAGTACTGGCCGTTCTGGATACAGCGTGGTTTGCGACATCTGATAGGATCTTAAACCAGAATGGTATGGCTGCAGGCTATAAAATACGGTATCAGAAAATAGAGAGCCAAGGAGATAAATTTTGTGAGTCCACCTGACCAATCCAGCTGAGCAGAGGGCTGGTTTCCTGAATCCCGTGAAGCAGGCATGTAAAATATCTGTTTCTTGATGGGCCTGGCAGATGTGATGCCAGAAATAATTCTACTCTGATTTATTTTTGTAGCTTTATCTGGTTCCCTATATTAAACCTACAATCCTAAAATAATTTTAGGGCCATTTATTTTTATGTCTACAAACAGTAGAGTTACCCAAATGTTAAAAGCCTATGCTCATAGGCCCATAAAAGCACTGTTGATTAGATTGCAGTATTTCAGTTTTTAGTTATCAACACTGACACTTTTGGAAAAAATTGAGTACAATATACTTCTGTACACATAGCAGTGTTTTTAACCATTTAGTCAGTACCACGTACATCAAATAGACACCATAATAAAACAGAAATACATTAAACATACATCTGGAAGCACTTCGTAACTGACTTCTGCTTATGAAAACGACTGTACATAATTTCATCATTCACTTTAATTCAGTCACATGCTGCAGTCAATGGAGTCAGATAACACGCTGCAATAAGATTCGAGCATAGATTTCTCCTTGCGTTAAATTCCACGCTCTATCTGTCAGCCCACACTTGCCATCACTTGTGAGTCCGTAATGTGGCACCAGAGCCTGCAGCAGCGGCACTGGACACAGCAGAGACCTGGTGGGATATTGCGATTCACCTTCCAGAATGGCATTGCTCCATTTTTCCTCTATCACATTTCGTGGGTAGTTACGAATAGCAATTCTAGCAGCACCGAGTAGGTTACCCTTAAGCAGCTTGACCAGAAGCTGTAAGGGGAAACCAGATCGCACTTTCTGTTACCGGTAAATGGCAGGATATTCGTATGAGGTACCCGTTCTTTTCTTTTTACCCTTTATTGCTTGGTCTGAACCCTTACCTTATATGCAATTCAAGATGAAAAGTTCCAACATACGTACAGTTATTTTCATCTTTTTCAGTTTCAGCCAAAAAGGGTACGTTTGCAGCAATAACAGAGGCAAGAGCAGTAGACGTGGCACAAAAAACCCCCCTACCATAGTATTACCTGTAATTTACCCAGCAGAAGCTTGCTCTCAAAGGATATGCATTTTAAAAACAAAGGTACCTTACCCTTATCTATGGGATTCCTTTACTAATACCTACTCAATCCCATGAACGGGCCATAAAACTGGTGAGCTGGCATGCAATAATGCACGGCCCATCTTCTTTCTACTTTTTTAGCACTGTGTTGATCAAGGCATGGCTGAAATGATTAGCACAATAGACATACTATAGGAAAAAAAAATAATTAGAACATTTAATCTACATCTGTCTATACTGTTGAAATCAACAACAAAACCCCAGTGAAACGTCATGAGTCTCCATGACAGTGACATTTCCAGGGACACCACTGGTTATCCTATTTTATGATTGGTGGCTCTGCCTCAGTAACACATTTCCAATCTTTTCTTAAACCTATTCAATTATAAACAAACCCAATACAGACTGATTCATAAACGCAAACCCACAAACAGTTCTTTGTTTAAAATATGAAGAGACGTTCTTTGACAGAAACTAGAGATTTAGTTAAGATTCAGTACAATAGAAGAGTTTTCCAAATTATCTACTACTCAATGATCTGAAAACACTTTATAAATATTACATTATCCTAATTTCAGTGCTACAATCATTCGTTCAACAATACAGGCAACTAAATAGAGGTATCCCTTTTGCAAGTTGAGGAAACCAAAGCACAGAAAGACTAAACAAGTATTGAAAGAAATTACAAGATTTCCGTTCCAACACTAGAAACAAACACAGATTTTTTTTTTTTGCGTCCAAGCCTATGTTTTAAATTTTAGCTATGCTCAATTATTGTTTCCCTTTGCCTTGTTGGAGAAAACAGAATATTTAGAGACTTCATGTAAAAAAGCCACCACATTAAGTATAGTCTGGCGAGCTCTTGAACAGAAGAACATTGTCCCTTACAGACTGACTAGCTGGCCGGTCCAGCTGGCCTGGATGAAAATTCTTTCTTGATCATTTTGTTTATAGGATATATTTTGCTTTGGCACTTCTGCCACCTGCTCTTGTTTTCCGTTACTCCATGGCTGTGTAAGCGCTTGTCGGCTTCAGCCTACACTCACCCTAAGAGCACAAAAATATTCTCGTCTCATAAAATAAACTTCAAATCATTCTTCTGTTAGTCAAATTTGCTATGTTGCATTTTGTTCCTCTATAATGAAGACAGGGGATCTGTGTAACGGGATGGGTCTCGTATAAGTCTAACCAGGACAAAATCATGGACATCTACCCCACCATCCATGAGCCCAAATAGAAGGTTTTTTTGCTTTGGACATGAAGGTACCCTATGATACCATACATGGCAAATCCTCATTAATTTGCAGTGATGACTGGATGCAGACAGGTTAATAAGCTCAGCAAGTGATGGTGTAAAACCAGTGACATCAAATAACGCACAGAACAAGAGCATCCTATACCCCACCCTGCCGCAGGGCCTTTACAAGCTGCTGTCCCAGTGCTAAACAGATTATACCCCATAACCTATGGTGGAGGCAGGAGAGAAATGGGACAGCCTTGTTTTCCTCATCCCCGGGGCTCTGGAGTGCGTGTTGCCAAAGGAAGATAACTGCAGTGAGACTCAATGCAAAACAGCCGAGGGAGTCGTCTCCTGCTCCCCAGCTGCAGCAGAACTGCAGCAGCAGCAAGACACTGGTTCAGTAAAACCACAGATTAAGAATGATTATCCTTTACTTGGGTTTGCAGCAATCAGCAAGGTTGTAGCCAAGAGGCGACATACTTTCACCATCCCACGGCTCCCAAGGTGGAACCAGTCGTGCTGCTGCTCGAGATGCCAACGCAGCAACCTCACACGTTCATTTTCAATGTGGCTTGGAGGTTTACTAAGAGATGCTGGTCAAAGCCCTGCTATTGTTCACCAATAGAACAAAAAAAAATAATTCTCTTTCCTCCTCTTTAAATGCAGCTGTATTTTACTGCAAAGGAGGGCGAACTGAAAATAATTTTCTGCATCAGTATTATCAATTATCCAAAGCCCATTTGCACCATTATGACTTTAATGTTCTCCCAATAGAAATATAATTCTCATTATTTTTATTGGGTTTTATTTTTATATTGCTATTAAATGCACATCACCAGATTCTCTGTTTTCTTAAACTACGTGGGCCAAATATCCAGCCCAGTAGGAAATCCTGACTTTGAAACCGTGCCCCTGGGCTTAGGCGTGTGTGCAACATGCGCAATGGTGATGCTGAAATTGCTTAGGCATGGGATCATTTATATAAATAAAGCTATGCAAACAAGCATTCTGCTCTTGTAGAACTATAGCCTTGAATTTTACCATAGCCACCAAAACGTACTTGGTAGTAATTGTATTTCCAAACAATCCTCTTTCTTCACCAAAAAGGACTAGTATTAGGAAGCAGGCAATGATGCCCTTCGGCACAACTTTTTAAAACATGCTAAGCTCTTAACAAAGAAATTCTAAAAGAACAGGAACTGTTTGAGAACATGGCTTGCTTGATATTTTTCTACAGATGTTTTAAAATCAAGACAAATTTAATCCCAGCTCCCTCTTCTCCAAGCGTAGAAAGGGAGGGGGCAAAAATACATGTATTTCAGCAACGGACAAATTACTGTTGTGATTTTGTTATAAGAGGTAGCAGTTCTAGTTTTTTCACGTGGACCTGCATATTCAGTAAGTAGGGACACCTTCTCTTTCAAAATCAAGTCCTTGTCTGTTAGAGTTAATATTAAGATGGCATTCTTTTTATATATTAAATCAGAAGACCAGACATTACCAAAACAAACTACACTCTTTCCTTTGAAGATATTCACCCACCTCAAACCACAAGTCCAAAGCAGGCACTGGATGAGTAGGAAAAGAAGTTTGCCAACGCACTTGCCTTGCTCTAAGTGCACTTGCTAAAGAAACCCAGAAATAACATCTCTGAATGCAAAATTTCCCCTGCTCCAACCCTCTTATTCATAATATTTCTGAAATCACGATTTACCAGGTAAATCCCTCTCTCCTTCCTCCCTCGACATTCCCTCTGGTGTGTTTTTGTGTCCCTGCCCGAAGCCTCAGAGCCCAGTCCACCAGCGGCCGCTGTCTGGGCATCCTCCCTGGCTGCTGGTCCTTCTCCAGCCCAGCAGGCTGATGCGGGGACCGCAGCGCTGCCCCGTGCCCACGCAAGCTCTCTAGACGCGCCGCTTTGGTCAACATGAATAATGAAGCTCCTGGCCCGAGCCAGGTCTGAGCAGGCTGGATAAGCCCTCTGCCTGGACCCACATGATGGTCCTTAAGCAGGCTCCCAATGTAATTTTAAACTTCACTTCATCATAATGATAGGCTACAAACGAGCCTCCTATGAACATAATAAGCACAGTGAAAAAGATAAACTACTTTAAGAAACGCTATGGCAAAGACCAACTGGAAATGGGACATAAACCAGTAAAGCCACATATTCATCTGCCCCTGCGTAGCTGGCAAAGAAACTCTCACCTGCAAGCAGGCATGAAAGGGTGGGTATATAAAGGCTCTGCTGCTTGTTACCTCGTTCCTCATTTTCAGTTTTACTTACGATTGAGTGCTCTTCCAATATACAGATTTATAAGGCTTCATTGTTTTATACAGTAATAGCTGATGTATCAAGCCTTTTTTTTTTTTCTTCTTTTCTTTTTCCCTTACAATTCCATCTTGGAGACTTCTGTTTGCCTTAATGAATTTTGTTTGCATAGTTGACTGGCATCAGGTTAAGCAGGTATTGAAATGTGATATAACAACCTAATCAACCGTTAACAGGTATAGAAGAAGCCCTGACAAGGAACAGTCTGAAACCCGTTCATGATGAGATTCTTTCTGATAAGGGAAAAAAAGAGAAGTGTAGGACCAATTTATGCATAAATTGGTCACATTTTCACACCTAGCCCCAATTATCTAAAAAGGGTTTAACATTATATTTATATTGATAAGCTTAACAATGTTGAACCACGACTCTGGGATGATCTGTTACAATTCACATCCAAAGCGACCAGAAGGAATAATTGGAAACCCTCCAGCATTTCAAGAAAGAGAAGCAGCCTTGAAAAAGATGAAAACTGCCGTACAAGGTCTGGCTTTTGCTGAAATTACAACATAAATTCCGAATGAAGGATAGCCAGGAATAATTCAACAATTACAAATTCCCCTCTAAAGACAGAGGGAATGCTACAAGATTAGAGAAATTGAGTCATCCCAAACGTCTCCAAATGAAAAAAAAACCCAACAGTAATGACTACAGGCTGACTGAGACATTTGATAGACTCTATCACTGATTGATTGCACAGGGGTTTTAGCTGAACAACCAGTTTTTATGCTATGAATATCAATAGCTGGCTACATAAATAGAGAGGACACTTGCCAAACAATTATGGAAATCCTTATGCTCATCGCCAGTGTGTAAAGTTAACCTCAAGGTATATTAGACAGTCTTTAATGGGCTACAATCGTTTTGACATCTTCTCCAAGGCAAGCGCACCCATAAATGGTGATTTGCTGATTTCCTGTACAAGCCAGACCAGCAACGCCAACCTGCCACGTGCAAGTATCTCAAACAATCAAAAACTAAATATCTACCCTTAGACCCTCCTTTAGCTGACGAGACTCTGATTCCTCCTCTGAACCGTTTCTGTTTTCCAGAATCAACTTGTACAATAAGGAGGAAGAAGCTCCCCCTGAGTACTTCCTACGAGCAGCAGAGAGACCAAGGTGAAGTCATATACAGTTTTTTTAAAATGTATAATGAAGGAAGATAGATAATTACACCACCTATAAATCAAAGCTGTACCTTACAAGAGGCACGGAGATCATTTCGGTTTCCCCTCCTCCAAAATTTAGCACAGAAGTACAGGTGTCAATGAATGCTGGCATTGGTTGCAGCACCCCATATGGTGGCACCCCAGCTTTTATGGCAACAGAATTTATGAGGCTCCCACCACCATAAAAAAGCCTTTTCTTTCCCATCCCCAGCTCCTGGCAGGGCAGCCCATGCCGCCGGCCTCCTTCTTCAAGGATGTCTTCTGCCCCTCCATCCCATCTTCAGCTCTTCCCTATTCCCTCCCATCTGCAGGAGTGGCTGGACCCGGGCTGAGCTCCGAGCTGGCATCCTTGCCCAGCAACATTTAATTTTGCATATGTGGCTGAGAAGCCCTGAGCCATCACAGGTCAGGTCTATAGTGAACCCTACTTGTAAATGAGGTTTTTTGCTCCATGACAGGTCTAGAACAATAAACTGCAGTTGAGTAAAGACAGTCTTTTCTTCCCAAAACTGCTGGTAAACTGGAAGATTAGAAAAGAAATCCTCTGAGGACGAAGGCGCTGTCTTTGTTTCAAACCATATTTTCATTTAGATTAAAAGTAAATGAAAAAAAATAAACCAAAAAAAAAAAAGGAAGGAAAATTCAGAACAAAATTAAGTGAAATAAAACACCATTTTCGGTGAAATTAAAACATTGGGGTGAAACACTCTGAATAAAGATAGTGAAATGATATACTCGGAAAAAATGGGGGTGAAACACTCAGGAATTTTCTGGATGTTTTTGTTACCTTTCTTCCTCTATGTGAACAACTTAGTTCAGCTAAGAAGAATTTAATGATATTTTAGCATTGCTGATTCTCTGTTTTTCACACACAGGCAAATATAAAAGAGGATTCAAATTAAAATTTTTGCTCTGTTCTTCTTGTAAACCAACACAGAGGCACTTACACAGCTCGTCTGAAGAGGTGCTGAACACTCCCGTCAAACGTTGGTGACAAATACGAAATCAGAGCTCATCTGTGGAGACACGCTGATGACAATGCTGAGTCCCATCCTGAAACCAACAGTGTTGGTGCTATTGCCCACCCCCGAATCAGAAACAGTAAGTCCTAATCAGAGCTATGTAGTTCCTTAGGTGCTGGTAGCGATGGGGCCATATCCCGCTCCAGCATGCGCCGATCGACATGAGCAACATCTGTCAGCTCTGTTTGCTCTCCCCCACCTCCCCAGAGATGAAGCGTGTGGAGCATTTTGCTACCATGGCCCTTCCTAGTCTTGGAAGTCACCCAGATCCCTAGTGGGCTAATAGGGCTTTGCACAGCATCCAAGAATTAGATATGTTTCAAATGACAGCCAACACTCCAGCCTCATTTTAGCTGGGATTTTTTTAGACAGGTCTCTATTTCTGCCCATCTGTAAAAGTTGTTTTTATAATTGCCAAAATCTGCCTGCTTAGTACACGACTCGCCAACTTTCCCATGAAAACGAGGTCACCCCTTAGGTATATATATTGGTAGCTGTGTGCCTAAGTGCTTTGAATTGCATAAACAGTGCCAGCGTAAATTTAAAACTATGGTGCCAGCACCTTATTTCTAAGGGGCTTCAGGGGTGTGGATGTGTGCTAGAGACCGGGCCAGGAAGAGAGTCGGTAATTCATAACATCCTTCCACAGTGTACTCCTTAGAGGATCTCTAAAGCACATCCCTGACATTTATTAACAAATCCTTAGAAGACTCTTCTTGAAAGGCACAAAGACAGTATTATTGTCCCATTTTATAGAGGGGAAACCTGAGGTAGGAATTCAAAGATATGTACTATCTCACTAAGACACTAAATGAACAAGCCAAGACAGACTCCAAGCATTTTTCACTCCCAAGGTAAAATTGTACTGCAGTGCATTTCTGCGGGAGCTTTCACTTACGGCCAGTGGGAATGAGCAGCGAAGGCGTAGCTCCGGCCATCTGCAGTGGGTGAAGTCACAGACCTGAGTGTGAATGACAGAAAACGTCATTACCACAAAGGAGAGATCAGGGGTCTACATGAAATTAATCAGAAATTTCCATTTTGTAGACTTGGCACAGGATGGGTAGCATCTCCCTTCATCAAGAAAAATAAACAGACCGTTACAAATGTCGCCCTGGGCAGACACAGATTAAAACCTCAAAAGGTAACTGAACAGAGTTGCAGCTTTTTGCTTTGCAGGTGTTTCTGCCCCTCTCCGTCCTTGGTGACGGTGGTAAATCCCAGAAGCAGCACATCATCTCCTAGAATACCACTGCATTATATTTATACTTTTCCTTTTTAATTAAATATCCTTTTTTGCATGGACCTACAGAAGGCACTATGTCAGTTGTGTGAGAGCTGCGTATATTTTAAAATGTTAACAATCCTTGCAATCAGGAAACAGAAAGGAAGAGGAGGAGGAAAGCAGGAAGAAACCTGTGCAGTGCAATAGGAAGGATGGCCAGCAGCATACACACATTCCTCTCACAGGCACGTTAGCACAAACAATTCAGTATCCGAAATCTCCCACACCTCTTAGTCACTGACATCCCATAAAGCCGACAAGTGCGCACCGTGGCCAAAGCTCTGCCCGCTCCCCTCCGGCCAAGCCAAGCGCCCGACGCCAGCCTGGCAGGAGGGAGGGATGTGCAGCTGGACCACAGCAGCCCTCCTGGATGGAAATAGAGTGCCAATATTCCCCCATGTCTCAGGAAACAACTAAAAACATACTATTCAAACACTCCTGCCCACCTTTGAAAGTCAAAAGCGTCGGCCATGGAATTAACCCGACGTGGAGGCGTGGCACTGAAAATCAATGTTTGCAGGAGCAAGCAAAATCCAAGTAACTTTTTTTTTGTCTTTATGCTTTCATTATTAAATAAAGAATATAATGATTTCAGGTGCGTACAAACTTGGCCCTGGCAGTTTCTCTATGACGATACTGTACGGCAATGAATTTCTTACATTTGGAAAACACTTGTTGGATCTTTGAATAATCCAAAAAAATGAAGTAGGGCAAGACATTCCCGCCGTTCATCTTCACAAAACATGATGTCACTTATGTACAGACTCTTAATCCTATTCCTCCTCCTATTTTCCTTTCAAATATGTGTTTTGTATGGAGTTATCCATCAGACAGCACATTGTCAATGAGATGTGTCATTGCTCTCTGTGTATTCTGATAAAATGAACCTAATGCATATGTAAATCTGCCTTCTCAGGAAAAGTGTGCGGAAACACATTTGACTTGAAATCTCTCACTGCAAAAAGATTTAAGAAGGCTCGAGATGAAAATTTCCCAACCACAAGACTGCAGCGGTGAGATCTGAAGCATAGGGTCCGTGGAGGGAGCCCCAGGAAAGCCGTGGTGCCCATCCCGCTCTGCAGCCACCCAACGCCGGGGAGGGCTGGTGGTGGTGCTGCTGAGGTCCCCCCGCTCTCCCACCGCTGCCTGTTGGCCACCGAGGGGCCACTGGGGAGGAGAAAGCCCTCGCCCCATCCAGCCGCAGGCGCAAGAAGTGCCTGGGGGCAGCCGCCGCGTAACCTCGTCAGAGCACTGGGCAGCCGCACTAATGGAATCATGCAGACGACCATCACGCACTGCGCTCGAAACGTTGTGCCGCTAGGGACCATCGGAAAAGTGACCACGGAGACCTCCGTGTTAAAAAAAAACCAAAACAGCAAACAAACAACCAAACCACAAATAAATCCTGGTCATGATAACACGGATTTAGCTCTCTAATTGATTTTTAAAATTTATTTTTTTTTAAAGGCAAAACCATCAGCTCGTTTGAATGGACTCTTAAATATAACCATTTACAATAATTTGTACGCAAAACAATTTAAGGAAAGGATTTAAAGATATCATCTGGCAAATTGCTTTGTTGACAACAGATAGATATTAAGTGCAGTTTATCCTGGCCGTAATTAGGCACCACTTTCCTAGCTCTGTGATCATCATAACAGGGGTTTTTTATTACTATTTTTAAGAGTTTACAAAAACACCGTAGCATTAATAGACACCTTCTGAAAAGAGTGAAAATAGGCATATATAAGGACATTAATGAAAAGTTCATTTGAAATTAAAAAGAATACATCCCTCTCACAAGTAACCAGGCTCTTACTCAAAATAAAATATATAACCCATTTAAAAACAAGCCAGCAGTTACTACTGGTGCACGAGTGCGTGTGTGCGTGCACCCTGCCATCCGTACGGACAGAATTTGCAGGTGGAAGTGTAAGGGTCTGGAAAGTGGAAGGAAATTTCCTTGTTATACCGTTATGTACCTGCTGTTCTAAAAAAATAATATTTCTTAGTTCTTAAGCCCAAACCCCAAGTTTACATTGCATATCTTAAACCTTACAGACTGCATATACAAAGAAAGGTTTTCTGCTTGCTGACTCCGTTTTGAGAAGCAGCCGATGGCTCTGTGTAAATCTGCCGCCTCTGAGAGCAGGGAGGGTAGCCTTTACAGAAGAAAAGTGAAAACCAAACCTGTCTGTTTATAAGGTATTTTTATGAGAGCACAACTGTCTCTTCGGTTGGAAAGTGGAAAATATAAATACAAGACCTTTGTGATGTGAAAATATGGTAGTTTTTAAGCTGCGCCTTTTAAAAGAGTATCTCAAAACCTGAAAACCTGCTGCTGTATCTTGCTGTTTAAAGTAACAAGGTGCATCCTTCTTTACAGCAAGTAACATAGTAAATCACTTGTACGGCATATCTCTCGGAGTGCCTGAGTTCAGTGAAAGGCTTTGCTTTTGTTTCTAAGCGCTGTCTTGTTTATTTGAAATGGCAGTATTTACATCTCATAGCTTATTAACTCTAATCACCATTTCAGTAATTAAAAAAGGCAGAATTGTCTACTGACATTGATCACAATACAAGAAGCCGTGGTAAAAAGAGTCTCATGAAATATTTTTGTACATTGTGAAAAAGGATAATTATGCGAACAGGAAAGAGACCCTAACTGCCTAGCTCCTTTTAATGAAATCAATATGATATCGTTCAATTAAGCAGCGGAGCAAAGCTAGGAGATCATGGCGTTTGACAGGACACGGACAAACATCAGTGCTTCTGCACTTTTCAGATGACTTCATGGGATGATACCTATGATAAACTCAATTTCTTTTTTTTTTTTTATTAGCACTCACCCTTTTATATAAAGAGTTGGCAAAGAGAAGGCAAAATGAGTCACTTGCTGAAAACAGAGCGGGCGAAGCTGAAATTCATCGGCTGGAAAAGGTGACTTTTCTTCATTCAAAGGAACTTCTTTCCCGTTTAGTGGTAACCATCTGTTGATCATTTCATTTTATGAGATTATTTTTGAAATAGAAACACTATATATTATGACTTTTCCTCCGCATATAGTATTGTTCAAATTTCAAAAGACACTCTATTTGATAACTAACACTTATTACTTACTGCCCTTTACAAAATATTCTTGGCAGAAGGTTAGAAACTGACATTTCCAGTTGAAAATAATGCATTGTCAAATAAGAAAACTGCAGGCTATAATTTTTAACACATGTATCTATTATTTTAAACATGAAACATTGCATCAGTTTGACATTAATTTATATAATAGGGACAGAAAAGGATAATGCAATTTTCAGGGGCTATCTACATTTAATTAACTAGCAGCAGTCGCCTGTAACAAAAGAAAACTCCGGTACGAAAAATAAAGCCTGTTTGCACACCTTCTATCATGCATTATTGAAACACACAATGTCATTATACAAAATAATAAGTGCTTAAATAGAAGCAGCAACTAATAAATGCAGACACAAAACTTTCATAAAAGTTTGTAAATACAGTATTGTATGGAAATTCTGATGCATATTAGCTCTCATATGCACTGTAAAATGTTTTATTATGAAAAAAGTGGGTAAGATACTTATCTTTTAAATTGGAGTTTAATATTTTATTAGTGCCAGGCACATAATTCTCATCAAATGGCAGGAAACTCTTTTTTGTACGGATATAAATGTCTAGAGTTTAATATTTCAAAGATAAGTACCTACTACTGCGTCTATCACACTGCAGCTTAATGGAATTTACTTTTTCTTAAATATTTATACTGTATGTGTGTTTGGTTGTCAAATGATTGTATAACTACTGAGGCAGAACTGATAAGCTGGGCAACTATCTCGTGAATTATTATTTTTCAAATTTGAAATGTTTAAAATCTTGAATATAATAAGGAATACAGGATCTGAGAATTTTCAAACGTGCGGTTTTCTTGGACAAGTAGCGTTCTATAATTGACAAACAAACAAAAAGTTCTTCTAGGTGAACCCTCGATTGCAGAAATCGTCTGACTTTCCCGAAACAAATTACATTTAAAGAAAAACGGAATGACATTAGCGAGAAATATTTCCTGAGAATCCAAAATACACAGTAGTGAGCAAATTAAACTGAGACCAGTCTCTGATATTTCCAGTGTAATGTAGAGGGAGCATCATTCAGGTTCTGCAATACTGCAAACTATTTCATCAGTTCTGAGAAATGCTTTCTGATCCATGCTGATACAATTACCTAGCCTTTATTGGCAATTTAGACCTGCTTTTAGGGACATTTTAGAGCAAATGATGTTTTCTTGATATTTTAAAAAAGCAGCACTATTTGCTATACCTTTGGGATAAGGTAGAAATGGAGTTAGAGGCTCATTAAATATCTGATTGGTACAATGTGGTTTTTGTTACTGTGGACTAAACTACCAAAAATGAAGATATGTTCCTGGAGGTTCTGCTCCCCCTTGCAATCAAACGGTATTTTTATTTGGAATATTTCTGTAAAATATCAGCCGGCCTTTACCACTACTGTACTACTTACAAGAGTCTTAAAATCTGCCTATTAATTGAAAGATGTTGAAACTTACCTAATAAATTTTTAATACGAGCATGTGTGAAGGGCACACCACATCTTTCTTTGTTCCTATAAAAACGTGATGTCCAGACCATGACCAAGTGAGCCTGAATTCCTTTTGATGTTTCTGTAAGTAGAAAAAAGTGAAGCAGTTACAGAGACGGGAAAAAAAAAAAAAATGAGATACTCTTAAATATTTTTTTACGTAGGGGATTTAACTGAAATGACATCTGAAACTAGACAGCCTACTGAATGACACAAAGCCTGAAAGCTCCTACCAGTTTGGCTCGCAAACTGGTACAGCTTTAAACTAAGAGACTTAAAGACAGCTGCGGTAGCCTTAGATTTTAGAACTTAATTCAAACCCGGCTTTCCTAAGCACTGGCAGAGCTGTTAAATTAGCTCCTCTTGTCCCCATTACTTACGATAGCCTATACAGTCAAAAGTAGGCTCAAAAGATGTATCAGTTAACATTGCTTTGATATTTTCAACTGTTTCCCATTTCCCCCCTGCTTTTGGAAAATTCACGTGAGTATTTCTGAGTTCCCTATATTACACAGCTATTTTTATGCCATATTGGTCTGAGTAAATAACATCCAGGGAAGTGTGATAAATCAGGAGCGTACCATTGTGATAAATAAAAGCTGATAATTTAAAACTCTTTTGGATAGAAGTGAGATGCCTCGTGAGAATAGTAGTGTGGTAAATAAAATCTGCTAATTTAAATCTTTTAAAACAATGCTTCCCGCTGTTAGCATCCAACGCGCGGCGTGGCGAGGCAGTTGTCGAGGAGAGGATGGCATCACTGTCACCGCTACGGGGAGGAAACTTTCCAACCGTGAGTTTCTCCAAGCAGATGCAGCGAACTCTACAAATGCTTACTTAGCTGACGCATGTAAGCCATTCGGTGTAAACAAACGTATCAACAATTTGGCTGAACTTGAAATCATAGGCATTTGTAGGTCCAGCAACGCTACAATTATAGCCCACATCACTGAAATCAGTTGGAAGGAAGCAAAGTTGCGCTGTGTCTTGCTTTTAAAGCAAAGTGGGGTTAGCTCTTTCAGCCTGAGTGGCAAAGGGGCAGGCAGGGAAATTATCTGAAATTCGCCTAGTCTGAATCAGACACTCATCCACCAAACTACGAAAGATTTTAAAGTCCCAGTTCGGAGAAAACTAGATAGGCATCTCATTGCTGAAACATCTTCTTTGTCCTTTCACTGGCCATTGAAGATTTTTCTAGCTGTGAAGCAACAAGCAGCTGGAAAGCCTAATGCAGTGTGGAAAAAAAAGCCTAATGCAGTGTGCATCACTGCAGGGGGAAGAAAAACAAAAAAGAAAAAAAAAAGGGGGGGGGGGGCGGGAAATCTGCCAGAAATGCAGCCCCACCACATTGCCGGGGAGGTGCAGAGGGGCTGGCTGGCTCCAGGGTCCCCTGCCCGCCACGGAGAGAAGCAGAACAGAAGCTCCCCAAACTCCCTTCCTCCCCAAAAGGCAAAGCCAGATGAACAGTCGCACCCCCTTCATTTGGCCCTATCATTTCCCTTAAGAAAATGTCACCTGTTGCCGTTGCGGACTTAAACAACCGGTGCCTGACGCTTTGTGCTTCAGCGACCTGTCCCCCTCCGCTCCGCCGAGCCTGTGCCTGCCGCGGGGTGCGACAAGGGTCTGCCGACGTGCCCTGCTAATTTCCCCCGCACAGGGTTCATAGGCTGGAGCCACAGCCTCGCTGCTGTCGGAGAGAAATTTAGGGAGAACAAAAGGACTCTCCAGAAACGCCCTTTGCTCATTCCTGCCCCACAGATTATTGTTCACCCTCTTCAATAAAACGGAGCCCAACGTACAGGTGAAGTATCACTGCTCTGGCCACCTGGCCAAGCAGAGGGATAGCCATAGTGAAGCACGGAGACAAGGTTAAAGGTCATGTGTTAGACAAAATGTTGAGGTTTGGGGATTTTTTAAAGAACACAAAGACTTTGAAAAGTGAAATAAATACGTGGGCCGCCCAGGAGAGAAAAACGCTACCTGGTGGATGTGAGCTCGGCACTGGCAAGTTCAGCACACTCATCTGGCGGCGTGGAGGGCTGGGAGATCCAGGACCTTCTGTCTACTCTAAACAAAACTTGGTGAGAGTTGGTGTCAGATATTACCTTTCAACTTCAAGTTTTTGTTCTCCTTAAAAAAAACCAACAACAAAACAAAACAAAAACCAAACAGCAGCGAACTTCATAGGTGCACCTGCATTTCATGTTCAGTGTGCGCCACTCATACTCGCGGGAGCACAATTACGGCTGTAATTTTTAAAAATGCTAGCAGATATCTGGGAAAAACAGCAGTGGGTGAAAAAAACAGGTATCTTGCAGAAAGAGCTCAGAATTTGGTAGCGAAGGACAGCGTATTCTGGGAGGAAACTCTGGTCCTACAAGTGCACATGAGCAAAAGACCCGTATCTCCTCTCTGAGAGGAGGGAGGCAGAGAAGAGCCCAGCAGGTCCTGGGGCTGAAGGAGGGGACTGAACGGCTCCCAGCACAGCAAGTCCCTGGGATCTGCTGCGGAGTTAGAAGTCACAAGTAAGCTGGAGGGAGGAAGTTTTCCAGAGGCTGCACTGAGAGAGAGAAATGAGCTGGAAAGCCCAGTACGAGATGCACTGTGCTCCTCTGACCAGACACACGAAAGGTCTGTTTTCTCCCCTGTGCTTTTAAAGCAGAGGGCGTTTGGAGGAGCAACGCCACCGTGACAGAGGCCACAGGGGCTAACAGCGCCTGCCCTGAAGAGCACAGACGTTATCTCATGCGTTGGGCTACAGAAAAGGACGGGAGGGCTCAGCAGCCCCATCTGCGAGTGCCAGGGCGCTCGTTCCTTCGAGGAGCAGAAATATCGCAACCGTCTCTGAGGGCCGCGTGGTTCCCACCAGCACCTCTGCGGATCAGGGGCACCGTTGCCATAATCAAGCAGCCAGCCTGCCTTTCCGAGCAGATACCGGACCACAGCCACAGCAAAGTTCGACACAGTTTGGAGAGAAAAACCAGTAGGATAATTGTTGCAAAGCCATACGGCATCTGTATTAACACGAGCAAATTATTTTGGTAGGGATTCAATTTCATAAATGTGGCTTCAAAGGCTGTTCCATGAGCACTATACTGCTTTTTTCCTTCTCACCAAAATGAATAAAAACTTTACGATATGTTCAGCACAGTACTTAAGTATTTGTTTTGTTAATTTCTTAAAACAAATTGGATTCCCAGTAAATACAAAACTTGGACAGCTGCATTAAGCAAGCAGTGGGGAAGCAATCTCATAATGATTATCATGCAGAAGCGCACTACAGAAGAATTCCCAGAATTTCATCCAAACTGTTATTTGCTCTATTATAAACCTTCTATAAAACCCAATATAAAAATTCCTGAAGGAAGAGAGAGCATTTTTAAACATTTGCAAATACCCTCCAATGATTAAAGAAATGTGCGAGGGATGAGACGTTAACGAATGACAACGGAATTAGGAGATGCGGTCTTTCTCCTTGTTTCATTGCACCGAGAGGGAATCAGAGCGGTTGTAACCATTTTCCTTCCAGCTGAGAGTTTGGGAGGCCAGGCCACCTCACTTTTGATCACCAGCCCTGCAGGGCACACTTGTCCCAGGTCCCCGCACGCGCTGACTCCACGCACAGCAGGTCCGGGGGGGGCTCGGCCCCACGGTACATCTCCTTTACCCGATGAGGCGCTGGGACTTCAGCCAGCAACAGGTGCTGGGGTGAAAACATTAGAAATGCCAATCTTGGGGTTCTGAAGCGTAAGACTAATGAATCTCAACACCAGCCTGTTGTGCCTGGGATTTTGCATAAGGATTTTTGTGCGCTTCTTTACCTAAATTTCTTTATCTACAGCTGCAGGGCAGGAGACGGGACTGGCTAACGCTCGCCTGACGCTCTCGCCAAGTGTACAGGTACCCGTGTACGGACCCGCACCGCCACAACAGCGCCGCATCAGGACAGCAAACTCCTCACCTGTTGTCTTCTTACCTTTTGCACGGAATTTGTCTTTCAGAAACAAAATAGCTGCGCACAGCAATTTTCACAATGCTTCAAGGGGACTCGTAAGCTTTCTGCAGTGATATATGAACTGGCTCCCCTTGGTGCTGCCAGGAAGGAGGTCAGCAAGGAAACATCCCATACAACCAGTTGGGTTAGAATATCCACAACTCTAATTATCATTTATTTAACCTTGGAAAAAACATCCCGTCGTAAAGCAGAATATTATTAAAAAAAATTAAAAATAAAACCTGTCAGCCCATGGAGCAGCCCTTTGCGGATTGAACAGCTAAGGCAGGCTCCCAGGAAGCAGGGGTTTGGGATCTTTCCAAACAAAAAGATTCAGCCAAAAAATTGAAATCTCTCTTCTGTGAGTAACTAATTAGACTTTGACAAGTCTTATGGCCATTAACATCCCTCCGCAGGCCTCCTCAGGACATGTTTGCACATGCAACGTTATTTTGGCGAGCCCCATAGCCCCAGGGAAGGGCAGCGTCCATGCGAGGCAGCAGCACTCAGCCGGCCTTGGGCAGCGCAAAACTGGTGCTAATGAAGGGGCCTCCCAGAAGAACTGCTTGACGTGGGTGCAACACCAAACTGATGCTTCTCCGTGACCAAAGATCTCATCTGGGATAGCTCAATGATTTGTGCACCTTTAACTTTTTGTTCTTGCTGTTCTGCCTAAGCCAGCCCTATTCCGCCCTGACCCCGTGGTTGAGTTGAAGGCAGCTGATACACATTCTCTCCTTGTTGCTTTTGCTCTCCCCAGTGGTCATTGCCAAATGGACTTTTATAAGCTTTTGGGAAACGAGCAATGTCCGGCTCTTACGGTCCCTCACCCACGCACAGGCTGCATGGGGACTCCACGAACCACCATCCAACGGCTTCACAAACTAAATACACCAATCACCCTTGTACCACCCAGCTGACAGCAGAAGACGTAATTTTCAACCCACTCGCCATTTTATGGCAGATGATCTTCTGAAGCTCATACTCTTCCCTTGAGGACGTAAGAGCACAAGCCACCACGTGGATGTGACACTCCATCACAGCCGGCAGCAGAAGGAACTGTCTGTAGGACATGGAGCCATCCAAGTCCCACACTATGCTCATGCACAGACCCTATGAAACATAATCCTACATGAGCGTATACATGGACCAGAAAAAAAAAAAAATCTCATTTCTACCAGCATAGTAAAACATGCCCTTCTTTACACAGAGAAAGCTGCAGCAACCAATGAGTTTCCACATTTCTCAGCCTAGGAAAGCAAAGCGGATGCTTCTGTGGGGAGAAATGAGGCCACCAAAGGGGATGTCCTGCACTCCGCCATCATGCTGTCAGGGGTGGAGAAGGGCTAAGCCTGCTCAATGACCACAGGGTAAATCCAGGACAATACCATCAAGTCAATAACTACCCAACATTATACAAGCAGTATAACTAATTTACCCACAGGTTAGAAGTGCATGCTGCTGTTTCATTAAATAGTAATTCCTGTAAATTTGAGAGCATAACTGTAATCAACCCTAAGGGCACGGTGTTTCTGTTGTCACTGTCACTAAACCCCCACACGTATTCCCACACGGTACAAGGTATATTTAACTTCCTCACTCACACACAACTTGGCTTCGTACAAATTTATAAAAAAAGTTCGGGAGACGGTGCTCCCTCCCAGACGCGGTTTTGTACCTACGAACGTGCACCAAGGCAGAAGGGCCCCGTGGAGCTCCAAGCAGAGGCACATGCCGCGGCTGCTCTCCATCACAGCTTCGGGACACCTCCCTGCCAGCTGGGAAAACAGGCATTTTTGGAAACACTAAAACCCCTGAAAACTCTTACCAGGAATAGAGACGCTTAAAAAACACCCAGCAGCTCAGCTGCAGCTTTTTTAACGTTGGGCCTGATTCCTGGTTGGGGTTTATGCCTTGTTCAAGCTGGTGAAATTTTTTTCGTTTAGCTAAGTTACACTACAGTAAATGGAAATATTAGGCAGATTAATGCCATCCATAACTCGGCACTTTCCGAAAAGCAATTGAATTTACCCCCACGTGGCTTTTTTCTTTTTTTTTTCTTTTCTTTTTTTTTTTTACTGTAAGAATGACTTAAAATAAACAGTGTGTAATTTTCACCCCTGGATCCCTAAGCACCACCTGTCTCCTGTGTATCTATTTTTAAGAAAGTAAATGCTGCAGACTGAAACTGTCCATACTGCTCTGTAACCCACAGTACCGAGTCAATTGTCAACACTAACCAAATAGATGAACAAATAATAATCACTTTAGTGATACCAACTCATATTTACACTGAACTATTATTTCAAATGATGTTTGATGTCTGCTACTATACAACTACGGATTTATACGTATTGTAACGCGCAATAAAAACTAATGTCAAAAAATAAAGGGAAATACAGCTGAGATGATGCATTTTTCCACCCGAGTAAAACGTCTCCAGACTCACTAGTGGTAAAGTGAAAACTGTGTAAAGTATCGTAAGACATGAAAATGGGGAAATCTCTTTCATTTGTGCCTTCCCTCTAACAGTGAAGTTTTCCTACTCTTTGGGGATATATTAGCCATCAGGGAAAACTGATCTCGTATTTGAAATAGAAACAAAACAAACTTGCCACTAATGCAAAATGACAATGGTTTTAATCTCTGAAATATACTGCAAACACACACACAAAATATTTTCCACGATTTATCAGAATTATGTATCCGTCAGAAGACAGGGTAAAATAGACAAACACTCCACGAGGCATCGGATTTCAGAGGAAGCTCAGTGCAAGATTGCTGTGTGTGCTGCCTCCGTCTAGAATGCTTTCTTTCCATGGAGCCGGAGCCACCTAGTATTTTAAATTCCTCGCACTGCATCAGGGTTATGGTACTATGTTACAAAGTTATTCAGAAACCTGATTGGCCATGTTCCTGCAATACATTTTCCTAACCCCAAGATAAAGATCCATGCATCTCTTTACCCTTTAAACAAAAAAGCTATTGTAATAGCATGTAGTGTGATGCATGGCATGAATACCAAAACATGTACATGCACTGCTAAACTGTTTAAGTATGGAAGAAGTAGTGTCTAATAGCATCAGGAAATTGAAATTTAAAAATTTTTCTCACTCACTTATTTGATGAGAACTGGGCTGCTGACAGGTGAAGCAGAAAGTCATTTTTCAAGTTAAATGCCAAGTGGTTATATAGCATAATATTCAGTCAAAATTAACCACCTCACTGCTGCATTGACATACAGCATATTTAATGGCAACTGTTTCTGCAAAGAAAACTATAGACCTTGGGGAGTTCTGAGAAAACGGAAAGAAAATCTTACTAATACTTCAGTTACGTGCTTGAAACAAAGAACGATAGTGTGCCTTAAGCCATGGCAGAGAGAACAAAACATAACTGTTTGTCAAAATTATAAATATAATTTTTTTAGACTCTTCCACGTGCAGATTGCATGTTTTAAGATATGAGATGTGCTTACCTAATTTACGAATCAGTTTGGATCCACGCCACAATTTAGGCACAGAAGAAAAGCTTTTTGGAGCATTTCACAAAGCTCTTTGCAGTATCTCAGGCACAGTCTCATGGTCATGGTCCTGCAAAACCATGTCTATGAGCTGGTTCTGGACTCTTATTATCACCCCTGAGGACTTTACACAGATCACCTTCAAAAATACGGATTGAAAGCGCAAATCTCTCTCTAGTGGGGGCTTTGCTTCAATCTTCTGGATTTAATTTGTATTTAAAGAACAAAATGGTAAAATATATTTTGTGTTCTGAATGCCTTTTGAAATTATGGTAAGCTGACTGCATAACATGGCTAGTCCTTAACCCTGGAACAGGCCCTTTGGTTGAGGGATTGTGCTCCTTAACTGTGGGGTTTTTCATTTGTTATTTTCGTTTGTTTTTCAAAACTATTCCTTGCATGCAAAACTTCTTACGGGGGGGTAGGCTACAAGGAAGTACATTTCTTCTGGTCATGCCGAAAAAACCTAACCCATACAAAGAAAGCTTTATTGCCCAAATAATCAGAGTGCATAAAAAGTAAATCCAGAGATAAAGGAAGTATAAGAGGGCAGTAAACAGAATTTTTTAAATGAGAATAAACTCCTGTGTGTAATAGCAAAACAGAGGGACCGGCAGGCAGTGACACACTAAAAAACGTATTAACTTCTTTTGCTAGTCTTTCCTCATAAAAAATTACACTACGGGTCATAAAATTAGAAAGGACCAGAGCAGAAAAGAACGCCAAGGAAATGACCTTTGGTGAGATTTTCGGCTTTTCAGGAACGCTTAAGTCGTATTTAGATTTTCCTCCGCAATGCCCTGGAGGGTCAGGCAGGGATCCCAGGACGCTCTCCCACCTCCCCCAGTTTGGATGGAGGGCGGGGGTGACTCCCCACGGACAGGCCCCCAGCCATGAGCCCCGGAGAGCTGGTCAGTGGGAAGCACTATGGGGCGGGATGGAGACAGCACGCGGGTTTTGGGTGTTGCTTCTTGTGCCTCCCTTCTAACAGGAGCTGGGCTGCCGGGAGGCCCAGGGAGCAACGGGAATACCTTAAGGATAAGCAGAGCAGGAAAAATCAGAGATCTAACCCAAAGAAAGTCCTCTAAAACAAAGGCAGAGACAAACTCTTAAGGCCAAAGATCTGCCTGTCCCTTCTCATCAGTAAAGTCAGGCTTCACAAATGAGTATATTGTGAAGGGAGATTATTAAAGAGAAAAGCATAGATGGCTTTCTGTATATATCAAAATTCTTTCTTCTGCCTTGACAGGATCAAGCAAATAATTCCTAAAAAAGTCACAGAGCTATTCAACAGGTGAACAGCTGCCAAGACAATTTGAAAACTCTACATTATGGTCCATCATGTAACTCATGTTTGCTCAGTAAATATTATTCTCTTGGGACATCTCATGCAGAGAAACAGATGCCAGTTGATGACCCAACCTTTTCCTGGTCTTTCACTATTGTTTATGTAAAAGAAATACAGGTAATATTTATAAATAGAAATTACTCAAGTCTCACCAAAGTGATGTTTCCTTATGTTCCGTTCCTCTTCTGTGCAATATATCTGAGGTTTTTCTGGTTGAACTCCAGGGAGAGGTTGAGGGGGGAAGAAAGATTGTGGTTAACGTGTATGAAACTATCTCGAGGATTTATGGTGTATGAGAAGAGTAAAAACCATAGATTTGTATAATTTTTACTAGAAAAAGATGTATTGAGCTGGCAGCAGCAGTAAGATGAAGGGAAATCATGAAATTCTTCATGGTATTATATGAAAATTGTCAAAGTGTTGGTATGCCCTAATCATCCATGAGCCAGCTGAAAATAAAGTGTATTTATACTGGAATTTTTCAACATCTTTGGACAGTAGCTTAGCTTTGTTATAAGTTGTAATGTTGCACAAAATACTGTTTATTTTATCTTGTCATAGAATACAGTAATAAAAGAATTGTAAATGTATCTCATTTATCAGCGTGTCTGCATGTTTGGGTTATCACAGGAGACACGGGTTGTTTTTCCTTGAAGGAACTGAAATGTCTGGTGGTTACTTTAGACGTAAACAGGAGCAACAAAAAGCACTACAGAGATATTCCTCCTGGTCGTTGAATGTGATGCTTCTTACCAATTATATCTTACACGCAGTTATTAGGATATGGTTTAAGGGGTTTTGTGACAAAAAGAGAATACATCTGAAATGCACACCATTATTAGCAGTACCCAGTAATGTTCTATTGCATGTTGGAATTTATGTAATAAAAACGTTAAATAGCCATGATTGGATTTGTTTACAGGATCTAAAGAGGGGAATTGGGATGAACCCATGAATAACTTGCCTTGGAGGAGTCTTTTCTAACTGGATACGGATGGATTGGACCTGAAAAAAGGCTGATTCAAAGGGACTGTAAAACATTATTCACTTATATTATTACTTGGAGTATACTGACTATCACAAGTAGGTTTCTTCATGGTCAATCAATATTGCCCGGGTATTAAAATATTTTTAGTGCGGATCATGGAACCTGCTCTTGCAGAAAAAGTGGAAGAAAAGGAAAGAAAGCACAGGGGAAAAAAAATCCCATGATAATCTATCTCCAGAGAGTCGTCATGGAGCCAAATTACCCACCGGAGAGCACTGGCTGCCGGACCTGTCCAAAATGGGCGAGTGCAATGCAGGAGGGGTCCCCCCGCCCCACGTGCCGCTTGGGGGCAAGTCCCAGGGCTTGCTCTGGTGTACCAAGGAGGAACCCTTACCTGCACCAAGGCACCCCTCCTGTGAAGACGGACTACAATCGCCCACCACTTCCCCTCTCAGTCCTCCCTCTGACCATCTATTCTCCTTCCCTTGTATTTTACCGACCAGATATACCAAACTATGGTTGTAAAACTTTAAAACTCCACCTGCATATTAGTGATCCTGACTTATACATGCTAATTCTACTGTGATACTTCTTAACAGGAACCCTCAGTATTTTCATATCGTTGCTATTTCGGCTAAGCATCTCAACGTTATTTCACTGGAACTGATCTTAAATTCTGTAGCGTGAATGCCTCTCTGTGTGGATATAAGCATGTGTATGCGTATAAAGAATTTCTGCAGAACAATTAGCACTTATTAAAATCAATTACCTCTTATAATTGAATGAGATCACAGGAGAAAAAAATCCAAAATGACAAAAAAGAAAACTATAGAGGCAATGCCCTACTCCAGAGGCAATATGCCCACATTTTTCCTCCCGGAAAGCAGGGATCAAACTTTTGGGTGCGTAATAGCAATTAGTAGTAAGTTCTGAAAAACATATTCATTCAGCAATGCTTAATGCCTTAATTTACTTTCAATGTACTTTGAGACAGTGAAATCTGTATTTTAAGATTTGATAAAAAGCTAAAATGAACAGGATTTTCTAGTGACAGAACTAAAAATTGGCAAGATGCATTAGCATGATCACTAAGTGAATGACATGTCTCAAAATAAGTCTGCAATGATAATTTTGTTAATTCAGCATATATATATGCGGTTTGTGTGATCTGACTAGAGAGAGAGGTTGATGTTAATGTCTGACCATGCATTTATTTATTCTTTGAAATGTTCTTGTCTGATAAGATAGTTATTTCCCAGCACTAATTATATCATTACCTATAAATAATTTAAATCAAAGCAAGACTAACAGTACATAAATGTTGTACCACTGGGCCTTCAATAATGCATTTTTTTTCCATCATTAAAGCCTAAATATATGGAACTAGTAAGTTACTCTCAAGAATTCCTATACGCAAATGCCAAAGTTGAATTTACAACCTTAACTGTGCCCCTCATGCTGTCGTACATCAGTGACGTACAAGTGTATCGATATATATGATTATTACTGCTGGTTTAGTAGGTTGCTTTAAAGATATAGAGTACCTTTATATCAATCACTTCTTCAAAAAGTAGACTGAGTCGTAGGTCTTGTGCTGACCTTTCAAAAGAGTGACTGTCACCCATAGGGAGCTTGGTCAAGAAAACTCCATACTTCTTCTTCTTCCTTTTTTTTTAAACTATAACTTAAATAAGCAGATCACCAGCAAAATCTACTGATTAGCTCCTCTTCTCCTCCCTCTATTGTGAAAATACACTGATTAGCTCCACCACACATCCTACTCCAAATAACGCTGCTGTCAGTTTTGATATAAGACTTGCACTTCATTAACATGCAAGCCGTACTCTTGGATTTTTTAAAGTTATCACACCTGCGTGGATTCATGGAAATATGAAACATTAAAAAAAACTCCACCAAATCACAAAAAACCCAAAAGTACAAAACCCCTCAAAACCGAAGCAAATGCTGCTGCAAAAATAGGCAATATCAAGGGGTTTTCTTCTCCCTGGGAAGTATTGCCATGTTGTTTCTGGCTTACGCTTAAATGAAAAGAACGGGTCAGGGATACCGCAAAGTAATTTAAAGGACTTACACGGTAATACATAGGATTGCCCACAGCTACACCTTGCAATCACCCAGTTCATATTTTAGGTCCTGACATGAGAGTTCATAGTATTTTACAATTCTATGTTCCATGTCAGTGGCTGACTGTGGAGTTGAATATCAGTCCTATTTAAATCTGCAAGAAAATAGCTGCAGGTGACATAACCTTTCATGTAGTACCACTGTGTACATATACAAATAATTGAGGCTCTTGACCCTGTCTACGCACATACAACTGTAAGTACAAACTTGACATTTTGATACTGCTTGTAGCCTTTCCCGTTGTTATTTTCTGTTTCAATAATCCATTGCAGGTAGAAAAATGAAAGAAGGAAGCATGAATGATTAATGCTGTCAAGCTAAAATAATGTATTTAGAAAAATCTATAAATCTGTTATTTGTGGCATTTTAAAACTAAACACGACACTCTTCGGTGCCATTCAGCCTATTTTACAGCAGATAAATGTAAACGTTTTGCAGAAACAATGGCAGCATAACCCTTGGAACACTGGTTTTGGCACCAAAAGTTAAAGGGATCGGCTGTAAACTTCCATGTATAAATGAATATTGAACATAGATGAATATTCATACAGCAATATTAATATTTAATATATATGTATGATGCAAAGTGAATGCGAATAAACCGCTGTTCTTATACAACCTGCCTGCCTTTATCTTCCTGTCTGTGTCCACACGTGGACTATGGCCTTACCTCTGCTATTTTTTCCAGCTTGCCTTTGTAAACTGAACGGTGTCTGGAATGGGCTACATTCTTTAAAATATTTAATATACCCACCTTTCTGGCAGACAGGACAATGTGCCTCTTTAGACATTAGATATAGGTGTTCATATATATATATATATATAAAAAAATATTTTGCTGTATATTTAGTAGCTGCTGTTAAAATTTGAACTAATAATGGGACAGCTCAACACCTGGCTGTCTTGGATAGTCAGAATTTTCCTTAGACTATTTTTATCTTTTAAAAAAAAATTGTGACAGAGGAATAAGTGGCACATTTGCCCTCCCTTCTGGGACCAGCCCTGCATACCAGCCTGGCCCTTATTTCACCAGTAAGGCAGGTCCTTACCATGCGCCAGCTCTCCCCAAGGCGCTGCTGGCCGGGAAGCTGGGCACGCACCCGCTAAGTCCCTGTGGATATCCTAAATATATGATAAACCATCAACACCACTTGTGTTTGAATGAGATCTTTGCAGAACAGTGCAGATGTTAAATTTATATCACACACACACACACACCCCCCACCCCCCAGTCAGCATTTCTGCTGTTTTCTTTCACCTCCGAAATGACAGTCAGGCAATCAAGGCAAACGTTAGTGTATAAACAAAATATTCTCTTTTAAAGTAGTTAGGGGCCTTTCATGCTAACGAGATGTTTTCTCACTATGAAGACAAGAGTGTACAACAAAGCCGCAGCTATCTGCTAAAATGTCTCGGAGATGTTACGTTTGTTAGGTGCTCTAGCAAGTCATTTAAAACTAAAGTTAATTCAATTAATGTGATATTAGCCCAATTGTTTCACTTGATAAATCTGTAAAACCCAAACTGCGCAGCTCAAGTTCCAGGAGACAAGTGAATTAGCATTGCATGTAAACGATCATAGTTTGCAGATTCAAACAATAATTAAAGCAGATCTGTAGCTTGCAGCAAATTTCACCTGAAGTCACAGCAATTGAAGTGCTCTGAGATGCTGCTTATTGCTCGATACCCACACTGCCCTTGAAGTGTAACTACAGTTTGAAGAGAAAAGTAACTATACTTTCCATGGTATTCTGCCCCATTTTGCATACACTAGTTTCGTCTCCACTGTGCTCCTTTGCGGTCAAAAATTCCTCTTAACTGTTTCCTTAAGAGCGTGTATTAGGTCCCACCTGTGCAAAGACCTTCTCACCTACTAGGTGCTGCTCCCAAAGACAAGCAGCTTTGCAATTGTTTCTCCAGATAAATGCCTGAAGAAATTATCACCGCCAATTCATGCAAAAGTTAGAATTTCACCTAAGCAATGCCAGGTAACAACTGAAAGGAAGCAAATGCCTTTGAAAATCAAAATAATTTTATACCATGGAAATATTAATTAAGATAAAACTTTTAAAAATACAAAGTAAATACACATTGTTGACTGAATAAATTAGTTTCCTCTATGAGCAAGTTTATGTCATGGACTGTTAAATTCTTCCTTCAGAAAAAAAAGACTTACAATTATTTCTGTGATTCTCTCTGTCTTCAGTTTGAAGAGCTGTGTTTCCCAGGACAGGTTGCTCTCTGTACTGCTATTAGTGTGTTCAGCTGCTATTTAACTTCTCCGACCAGAGAGTGAAACCCAGAATAATAACTGCCGTATATGAGGATAAAAAGCAACACAGGTAAAAGGTTTTGAATTAAGTTTGCAATTGTAGTCAACCGGAGTGCACCCAAACTACAGAAACTTGCTTAAAGATGCTCACATCTTGCAGCCAATGGGGTTTAATAATTTAAAATTAACTAAACTCTTTTAGTATAAAATGTAATGGCTCTGTCAGAACCGAAGTGCAGAATGCTAATTTAGGATTTTAAATAATAATTCTGAATAAATGGAAATGTCATTAAAAGGAAGGTTTTTTTTTTTATTTTATTTTAAGTGCATAAAGGGACACCTTGAATTAATATAAGCCATTAAAGATACTCCTAGATCGAGCAAAGACTTACAAATGTCAAAACCCTGAGTAAGCTAGAAAGAATTTAGCTCACGGTTGAAATATTCTGGGTCATAAACATGAATATGTTCATATTGAAAATACTGTAAAACTCACATGTATATTTTGCAAATCATAGAGTTCATAGGGAAGTAGCCACATTTCTGCGGGCAACATTTTTTGAAAGCTAAGCCCCCTTCTGGAAATTCATCTATATGCACATCGGTGCTTGCCATCGTTGCCAGCCACTCCTCCCCCTCCTGTTCTCCGCACTCACGCTTTTGGATGTCAACGTGAAACTCATAAGGAGCTCGTTCCCTTCCTCACCAGCGTCAGTGAACATGGGCATCCGCAGGAATTTTGGCCAAACCGTTTCCGACCACGAGCAGCGTCAGTGGCTGGTCCCAAGGAGACGTGTGCTCTGGGGGTACGCACGGGAGGGTCAGCGTGTCCACCGACGGATCTTACAGGTCATGGGAAGCCAGTCTTAATGTACCAAATAAAAAATATTATTTGGTCCGTTGCAGCTGTAGACAAACTCTTTTCCTAATATTCAGATTAAAAGAATTAGGAAACGAAGCGCAGCACGTGCCAAATCAGAAGGGCTGAGGAGTCCCCGTGGCAGAGGTTAGCTCACGGTGCTGCTTCTTGATTTCTAATGGAGATTTCTGCTCCAAAGCAGAGAGCCAGCAATGGCCCTCTGCAAGAGTGACTCCTGCTTGGACGGCAGCACTAGGGACAGCCTTTCTTCTGTGTATAGCAAACCCAGGTTAGAGTTGTAATCAATGTCAAGGCTTAAAAACTGAGAAAACTAGAAATTAATATCCCATGAAGACAGAAGCCCAACAGAAATGGATGGCAGAAGCAAGGCAGAGTCCTCAAAATGCTGTTTCCGTATCGCATCTTATTTTATCAGAAACATACAGCACCATCGCACCACAGTGATACTGTCACCCAAACATCCACTATTGCTTGGTCACAGTCCTTCCACTGGCGTGGTGCTATAGGTCTCTCCCTAATGCACCACCGGGGCTTGAAAATCTTCCATGAATTATAAAGCAGAAGAGGTTATTTTTTAATTGCAGAAAGAAGGAAAAAATTCCATTTCGTACAGAAATACGCACACCTTACATGCAAACCAACTCACCCTGTGACTGGGCAAACTTCTGAAGCTAATTTCTTGTGACTTTTCATGTCATGGTGAAAATTCCCGGTGCCTAATGAAGTGCGAGCTCCCGCCTGGGCTGTTGGGAGGCCTCTCTCCCACATGAATTCTCCGAAGCCGGTCCCTCAGTAGAGGCATTAGTTTTGATTTCCTTCTCCCACTGCCTGCTTACCTTCACATGGCCTTTGGGAACCCGCTGCTTCTAAGACTTCTGTTCTTCTGTCAGAAATGGACACGTCATCATGAGTGTTTGCATCATCTGGATAAAGATTTACATTCAGCTGTTGGAGAGCAGGAAGGCGCCGTATGCCTATACGTGCCCTTGCATACAATATTGCTGAGAATCAAACTGCTACCTCCACTCTAGTCAACTTCTAGGTCTTTCCACAGAACCACCCTCAGGTCTTCATGGTCTTTGTTCTCACAATTCCTGGATCTGGGAACACTGACCCTACAGTACCGCACGCGATTATTTTTTACGATGTTAGTATATGTCAATGTAAATGCTCGTGTAGACTACAGATTGCTTTCCCCACAGTAAACTTCTATGACAACCCTTTACTTCTGGTGTCAGCTAATAAGCTTCTAAACGTTATGTGGTGACAGGAAACACAAAGGCGTTTGGAGCAAAAACCTGGAGGACAGGAAGAGGACCTCCTATGCAATACTGAGGTTTTGTGATTAAAGCTGAAAGGAATAGCTTCTTTGCTAATTGAGAGGTAAAGACTCAACTTGTGCCACGTCCAAAGGATTCACATGTGAATCCCATTCATCCCAAACATGGAATAATATTCAGAATTTTTGTACAGTAGTGCATTTTAAGTGAAAGTTCAAGCCCATGGTACTGCACAGCATGCATGGATTCTGCTGGACTGAAAGACAGCAGGAAACAAATGCACCCATCTGGCCACATAAATCAATCACTGAAATCTGAAGATACACCCACAGAAGGGAAAAAATGATTAATAGATCTGTGATGTGTAAATTTTTATTTAACTCTAAAATCACACTAGAAATCGCTTTTTTGAAGAACACCGTGTCAAGGACATGAGGACTTTGTACTGGTGAGAATCTTCTAAATCTGTCAGAAGAGGCAGGGCAGATTAAAAGTATACCGTGAATCTGGAAGCGGCAGCTGGAAGGGTGGCACTTGCCGCGTTTATGCCGTTCCTACCCATGCGTGGTGGACCTGTACCACCCAGCGCCAGCCACCACGGCAGGCAGGACCGCAGCCACTCTTGCATTTGGGTTTAAGCGATTCTTAGGGACTAAGGATCATATTACTTTTGCTCCATATCTGATTCTCTCAATAGGTTCAAATCCTCACTGCAGCATCATTGCTGTTGCAGAAGCTGAAGGACCGCAGGATCTGCTGGCAGCTCAGGACTAAATATGGGAGTTTCATTTACTGCAGGCAGGGAAGACCCCAAATATTTGGGAAGGCAGGCAGTATACTCTGCAGAGTTCAGCGTCAGAGTTCAGCATTCTTCTCCATCTGAGCTCAAGCTGTTTTTCTGGCAAGGGGTTGCGTCTGGGGTAAATCCTTTTGAAAGAAGACTTCTAAGCTGAGGGTTTGGAGGAGGCACTCCTGGATCCGGTCACGATCTCGCTGCCCACTCCATCTGGTACATGGGACGTTTCTCCACCTTAGGTCTACTGACTCGCCTTAAAAAAAGTGTTATACTAGACCTACTCCCAGGCACATTTTGCCACTAAAAATACAGTATTTTGGCTGACTTTGGCTCATGGTTCAAGCATTAGCTCCTCAGAAGCCACCTACCTCAGAGACAAGCTGGGCTCTCATTAGTCACTTGCTAAATGAAGCCCTGACATTCAGTCTGTAGCACTGTGAGACGGTATCTCACAGCTTTTGGTTTTTATTTCTAAAACTTTGGACAACGTTTTCATCTCTCAAATGGATATTTTCCTGCCAATAACATGCTGACGCCTTTTCAAGCATCTTTGTGGGTCACTTGGGAAGGAACACAACCACGCACTAGAACATGGATGCGGCCGAATCCTTTGACACCATTAACAAGTTTTGTCATTCCACAGGAGTGGTAATTGCCTCCACTACGTTTCAGGACCAGAAACAGCCATCTTAATCTAAAACAGCCTGTTTTACCAATGGGAAGGCCTTGAAAAGACGGTCTTTTTAAATTGGCTGACACAAAGCTCACCCCTATCTCTATCAGCATTGCAATAAATAAATGATTACAGTCAAAGTACTGCCACTATTGTTATTAGCAGCCTGCAAGCAAAAGTTGAATCAGAAGAACACTGAAGAATGAAAAAATTTCTAATGTTCATCTCTATTTCAAGGCAGGCTAATTCCACTGGAGAACGCGTTATATACTCACCAACACGACGTCTCCAACCTTGGTTCCTGTCACTGGGGGCATCCTATTTACAATCACCGCCACATTTATTTTTTGTTTTGTTTTTTTTTTGTCTCCCTTTATTCACTGACTTCTGCAAACCTTTGGGAGGAGAAATGAAGACTACTATAGCAGCTTTTAAATTGACTCTTATATTAAGAATGTTATGTTTTTTATATCCGCTCTGAAAGGGTAATATGAAACTTATGAAATATTTACTAAGTGTGATGCATAAACAACAAATCAACTCTTTTCCATTAAATATTTTTTGCGAAAGATATTTTTAATAAAATACTGCAGCTTGCAATTTAATTACAATGAGTAATTAAAACTTAGAGGATAATCATTTTTGGCAAAAAGTCAGTTTTTGTTAAAATTTTAAGATAGAAAAAAGATGCATATTATGACCATAATACTGTTAGTAATTAAGATAAATGCATCAATTATTAAAGATGCAAACATGTCAAGCAAGCATAACTAATTATTTGAGCATGTTAACAGTTGTTTAATGTTAACAAGCAGTGAATTATTAAAGACCCCATGTGTCACATTTTGGACTGCATAAAATATAATGTTCTGGAAGGGTTTATGATTTTCAGGTTTTGCTTAGATCTTTCCAGTCAGATAAGCAATAAATTTAAGATAACTTGCATTTAAACTGTATTTCTAAAATAATTAGCTGTAATTGTGTAATGAAGTGTTGTATTTCTCACTTTATGAAGACTTCCAAATTCAGTGAAAATGACCAAAATATATCAATAGGTGTTCTATGCTGTAAATATGTGACTTCTGTACACGAGCATGCAATTTCTTCATTAAAAAGAGATACAGTATTTGAGAAGATTAAACTGTCAGAGGAACAACTAAACTGAGATGAAAGAGTGCATTTTATGTGAGCTAATGCTCACATTGGTACCTGGCTTTGAATTTCAGTGGTTGAACACCGTCCTTCCAAAGGAAAGATCTGCGAAGATCCCCTTCAGCCAGCTCCTGGTGACCGTGCTGAGGCAGCTGCTCTCCCGTCTCCAAATACCTGGTGGTGATCCCTCAACAGCTGATGCAAGAATAAAAAAAAAAAACAAACCCCGCTATAATCATTTAAAGTTGTACGAACTATCACTATAAATCCTGCAACTCACTTTGTCCTGATTGTGGTTTTGGTGATGGCTTTTGCATTTGAGTGGCTTGGGTGGGTTTTTTTGACAAACATAAAATTAGGCTTATTTCATGTGAAAAGGCTACTTTGAGCTGGACGTCCTCCCAGCAGACTGAAAAGTAAAATCTTTCTGTCTAAGCATTAGCTGTTAAACCTTGAAAATTCTGGTGATTCTCCAAAGGATTTATCACAAATCGGAGAGGAGATGTCACACGATCAGTGGTTTGAATTGCCAGATATTTACTGCGGTACCTCCGCAGCCCTACCTAGCCGTGTTTGCAGGCAGACAGACAGCTGTCCACCCAGCTGAGGGGTCTCCAGGTGGATGTGCCCAGAGCCCAACATCCCCCCGAGCCCTGCAGACATAACCCCTCCTACCTTTGCAGTGTTGAAGCGCTCTGGATTAACACCTCCGCTGTCAGTAACAGCAGCTGCTAATCCAGATTACGTTGACAGGACCAGGGAGAAACCACACAAGCGTTCACCACGGCACATCAAGGGGAAGGCGACCTCTGTGTCTTGCTGAGCTGCAACCAAGACGTTTGCTGATTGTCTTGGAAGAGAGCAGATCTTCACGACAGGGCAAGGCGGTGGCCCCCTTACCAGAAGGGGTGCCCAGCACCACCTTGGAGATGGCTGAATTGGTGTCAGGGGGAGGAGAGGCCTGGAAGCACTACGGAAACATTTGTTTGTTTGTTTGTTTGTCTGTGGCAACATATTAATACGAATTAATGTTTGCAAAGCTCTTTGACATCTTTAGATGAAAGAGGCTATGCACAAATATTAGGCTGCTAATTGGGTGGCTGGAGGGCATGCAAACAGTGCAGACCCAACTCGATACTTAGCTCCTCACGCTCACGTTTAAAATCTCTTCTGGCCTGCCATCAGGCAGAAGCTTCAGCCAGGCAGTGGGAACACAGGCCTGACCTCCAAAAGACTTTGAAGCCAAATTTCCCCGTGGTGGTGAGGAAGAGCTCACGATGGCACACACCAGCTGCACTGCCAGGTCCTCCCGCGGCACCGCTCCCGCAGGATAAGCACGTTCCAGGGGTCCGGCGCGGAGTCTCGGAGGCAGAGAGGAGAGCGAAGTTTCTTTGTCACGGTCTGTTTTCTAATGAAAACAATCTGATATATCCCCCTCTCCCAAGAATATCTGAAAGGCTACTGCCCCGAAATGTAATTGGAGTTTATAAATCCAAGCCATCACAAAAGCACAGAGGTCAAAGCCAGACACACTGGTGGAAAGATGCTGATAACAAAATTACGAGAAGTTAGGAGAGTGGTACCTCAGACCCAAGGCAACACTGGGATTTTCACGTGCTGGAGGACAAGCATGTCTTTTGCAGATAATTTACTGCCCTCAAACACACACAAAGGAAGTTTGGGGACCCTACTGGTCTTCTTTTTAGTTTATCTTATTTAGTATTTTTCCCCCAATTTTTCTTCCCGTTTCTAGGTGACCTCCCTCCTGTGACAAGGTCTCCCCATTATGACAGTGAGCTCTGATGATAATGTAGGTAACATTCAGACTGAGATCAAGTGCAGCAGAAAGCTATATTTCACTCCTGACCTTCAGCTCCCCCTCTAGTGCAATGCACACATTATATTTCCTTTCACTCATAGCAGGACCAGTGAAACAACGCCGGATGAAATAAGTGACATTTCCTTAGCTAGATACCAGAGATGAATAAAATAGTTTTGCCATTTTCACCGCATGCGGGGTACTCGCCACACAACTTTTGCTTAGCTCACGGGAGATATCAAGATCTCTGCTCCGCGGAGGGGGGAGAAAGAGGAGGCAGACCCCACCCTGGCACACAAGGCACAGGGCTTTACAGCGCGCCCGAGCTGCTCCGGAGCCAAGGGGCTTCGGGAAAAGCTCCTGACAACACCCCACGAGGTCTTCCATCCATCCATCCATCCATCCCTGCTACCCCAGCCGGAACAACACACTTGCTTTAAAGGGCAGGAAAAGGTCCTGCTGACGAGACGCTCCAGAGCCCCAGACCCAAAATCGCGGGTTCTCTCATCTCCAGCACCAACTGCTGCACTACACAGTAGCGCTGGCAGAGCTCCAGACGTATTCCTTTATGTGTCAGGCCTGAATCTCTTCATATGTTAGGGTAGAGCTGCATGTACAGTACTTCCCTTACTTCCAAGGCGTTTTTGCCATCTGTTTCTATTATGGGAGTTTATGGCACAGAATACCTCAGACAGTACAGTATCTGTTTCTTTTCTGCTCTGCAGTTATGGTTGCTGCGCTGCTTTATGAACAGAATGATAAAACTTGGAGCCTTCTTAATTCTCTCCTTTCCACCCCCATTTTTTTCCCAGCACGTTGCAGAAATGGAAGGATTTTTTACAGTTCGTATTATTATGATGAGAAGTGATTTGAAAGAAAGTACGGAATTTATCAGGAAATGGAAATGTGACTACAAGGCAGCTTTTAAAAATCCTTTAATCATATCATGATTAAGAAGGTTTTTATATTGTTACGTCTATGTTCTGAAGTATATAGAATTTTGCCATAATCTGAAATTTGCCTTTTCTTTTTTTTTATTTTTTTCTGAAGAAAGAAAAGCCTACTTGGCATAGATGCATAGATGGTCTCTCATTCACATCCATTAAACTCCCGCACTAAAGCGGGGCCTCCACAAGGAGAAGGGCTCCCTGGATTTTCATGAGTAATATTTCACCGTTCTTCGCATCCCAAAATCAAGGCATTTACTTGAAGCAGCGTCGAGTCAATACGCGCCGCGTATGCTCTGAGAACCCTTCGTTCCTTGAGGAGAGGAATTATTTTTCTGCTGTAGACTTTAGATAGACATTACTGTGACGTGAAGAGCTATTATTTGCATGCAACAGCGTCGCATTTTAACCGCATTGAGATGGTGAATGTTTGCAATCATTCCCATTGTCTCTAGCCCATGAGGAGGCGGAGCTGTTGCACACTTCTTTAAAGGATGAATGAATGCAGGCTCATGGGCAGAAGATTAGATAGGTATGAATTTGGCAAAGAAATCAAATATAGACACAAAGAAATATCCTATTTGCCCATGGCTGGTTTGATCACATGGTGACCATCTGGAATTTAGATCAAGCCTTCAATAAAATACAAGGGACCACACTTCTGCGGCACTCTCAATGATAAATTAATATCTGAGCTGGAAGTACTACAAGAAAACAGTGATAAAGAAGACAAAAGCCACATCTCACATACTCCAATTGCACTCCATTTCCTGGTGTTTCTTCGCTTCCCCCCCTCCCCCTGCCCATTAATATAAACATTATATGAGAAGTATAGTGAGAGCAATAAAAAATAAATGGCAATTAGAGCCAAGATCCAGAGCTAAGGCAGGAGGAAAAAAGGAACAGAAACATTGGTCCTGATGGCCTTTTCCTGTTCCAATTTTTTTTAATGTTCTCCTGACCTTGATTAGATCTGCAACTTCTCATGTGAGGCTTTGAGATGAATCCTATATTTAGATAAAAAAAGCAGTACCACAAGTGAACTGCAGAGCATGCAGGCATCCATACATATTTTGCCACATTTTCTGAACCACACTATTGCCCCTTGTTTGCCCTCCTGCTGGTACCTGATTTATCACATTGTCTCTCAGGCACAACCTGCAAAACAAAAGCCCCGGAGCCCTCTGAGCTCCTAATTTGCCACAGCAAATTTGCCACAGCACCTAATCAGCAGGACAGCTGCGTTGGGGGGAATCTTAGCCAGGGATTTTTTACCAACTACTTCAGAGCCGATGGATGAGGCTATCCCCAAACCCCGGAACCGATGAGAGATGCCTGCACAGCCCCAGGCCCTCACCTTGGGAGCACCAGCAGAGGTGACAGCCCATGCCCGGTCACCTATGGCTCCGTGGTGCTGGACACAGTGGGTGTTGTCCTCCCTTGTGGGCAGCACCATGCAGGCAAATGCCTCAAGACAAACTGGCAAATTGGTTCTGCTGAAAACTAAGTCAGGAAAGAGCAAACGTGTTAACTTCAGGCTCACTCTGCAGCCACACAAAGGTGGATCAAAGGATGCCCCAGCAATAAGCAAACCTGACTTTCACTGGCTTCATAAAGTGACCAGTGCTGCAGTTCCTGGGCTTTCCTCCTCTTTCGAAGCGTGAGCTTTTTAGAACAACACATGAGGCCCTTTCCCTCAACCCACTAGTTCACATTTCATTGCGTCTTCCCACCACCTTCAAGCCAAAGGCTATTTGTAAGAGCCTCAAGAGCTTGGGAGCCACCTCCCTCCTTTGCCGTCTCCCCAAGGGATGGAAAACCGTGCCGTACCCAGCACACACATGGTGAAGGCCACTATAAGTGGTGTGGAAACACAACAACAACCCACTGCCACCGCTTCCAAAGATGTGGCACAGCCGGCTGGACCCCAGCAGGAATGCCAGCACCAGAGCATTCCATCACGACATTCCAAGGCGCATTTCCAATACCTCTAGTATTAGTATTTCTGCCACCTTTCAATATTCAGAGAGTAATCCAGAAGTCAAACACAATTACCTTTCCCAGCAGTATTCATCGGAATATTCTTCATCGTATTTTTCATAGCCCTTTACGCAAAGCTGCGGATGCACACGGGGTTTGCCTCCCACCACAGCAGCTCTTGTGATGTCTGCCCAGGATTACAGGCGCTCTGCTGTAAGTCTTTCTTACAACTGAAAATGAAATGTGCTCACTTTTCGTGGACGGTATGGATACATGTCCTTTTGGCCCTCAAAGGAAAACACGGGTCCCTTCTTGCGATGGATAAGAAAAAGAAAATGCAGGTCTATCAGGACAAAGGGTAAAAAATAGTCCCTGGAAATAACAGGAGGGAATACTTTGTGCCTCTTTTTAGCAAATAAAGTGCTCAGACTGATGTAATCCTGGTTGAGAGGGGTAATATTCACATTTCCTGCGAATCCCCTTGAGCCCCTGTCAGAGGACAGTTACGAACCCCTCTGTGGCAGTCACCTCCTTCACTTTACTTCTGTCAGAGAACAGATTTTTTACGAACTAAACAAACATGAAAGGTTTAAAAAGAATCCAAGAGCCCTTCAGTTTCATTTGTATTTTAGGCTTAAAGGAGTGATTTTTTGCTTGCTGTTCGGATCAATAGATTATTTCAGTAATAGAAATACTAATGTCCTTAAATCTACATTTTTTCTCCCCTGCAAATCACCAAAAAGTCTCTCCCGGATTAGGCCTCCCAACCAACTGATTTAGTTATGTGTCACAGGAGCCTCAGTCTCTCGTTTTTCTCTTTTCCTGGGCCGAAGGAAATGCTTATTGGTACTGTACTTTAAATCCCAGCCAATGGAAAGCAATGTTTCACCATTTATCTGCCCCTGACACATTTTTATGTAAACCGCTGCAAAAGGAAGGGATTCACATATGTTTTCACCAACTCTGCTGAAGTACGAATAAAAGGCATCCAAGGTTCAAAGAGTTAAATTACCCAACGGTTTCCCCCGCCGTGCTTGCCCCCCACCCTAAGCCCCTCTCTTCTCTCTCAGGGCTATGCTTGATTTATGGTGTGATCCATCCCTGTTGGGAGTTGACAGTCACTTTCATTTTCTGGTATTTTTTTTTTTTCCTTTCGCTGCCAAGGTCACCAGAGAGAGGGCCCTCCAAGTTTTCTGTATTCGTCCTCCTTCACCCTTCCACCGGCTTGGCCTCATGAATCATCCTGTCTTCACATTGAACTCCTGATGCTTCTCTTCCACCAAACTGCCCGACTTCCGCAATTTTTCTTCATTCTCACTAACAATTTGGTAATGAAATATTGATTTTTAGTTAGATTCAAATAGATGTTATTAAGTTTGCATTGATAAATCGTTCCCTTTCTCAGGCTGGAAGTACCTCAGTCAAATTCTAACTGCGCTTTCATACCTGGTGATGTATTAATTTGACATATTTGTCACCCAAGCTGCCTGGCTCAGAGTTAGAGGAGGGCGTCTGTCCTAATTGCTGCTATTTCACAGGGAAGGTGTAATTCTAGCTGATTTCTTCCAAGGATTTGAGCTCTAAAATAAGATCTTTGCAAATATTTTCCGTGGGGCTTCTATTAGGAAAACAAGCAAACAAATATTTTTTACTTTTTTTTTTTTTCCAGAAGGCAGACGTAGGCATTCAAAAAAAGCACTAGCCAATTAATGTTAAATGTTTTCAGTTAATTTTGCTAATTGAAATATATTAAATACCAATGAATTTCCCATGGATTCGAAGACAAGTAAGTAGTCCTCTCAACCCTCCTCAGTGAGGATCGCTGGATATATAAGATTATAAAAAATCAGCTAAAAAAATAGCTGCTCACTTAACGGGTTAAATGAAGTGACCATTCTGCGCACGTGCCCGGTACAGTAACCCCTCCGTCAGAGTTGAAGGTGGGACACAGGCAAGACGAGGCAGCAGAAACCGTGTCACCATTGCATCATCTTCCACCTACGCCGGGGATAAGGTTCCCGGTCCCAAGACTTCACCGAGGGCACCAATTGTGGTCACAGATAGAAATACAAATAAATTACATTGAAAGAGGGACACCCGCTTGCCCCCTCTGAAATACCCAGCCCTCGTTCTCCACCACAGTTCGGCTTCAAAAATAGCTGCGGTTCAACCCCCCCACCCCCCGGTGCCCCCACCGTCGGCTGTGGCCAGCGGTGCCCGGCAGCGACGCAAGGGCAGAGTTCATGGAAAATCAGCTCAAATCCAGCTGACAGAAAGGGAGGGAAGGGCACGCACATTCTTATTCCCACTCTGTGTACGTCTCAAGTAACAATTAGTGTCCAATTACAAGCAACTCAGTTAAAAGTTGAAACGGAGGTTTGCAGCTGCATCAATTCGAAGACTTGAATTTCAGCCGGAGGGCGACCTGAGCTGCCTTTTTGCACGTGTCATTCTGCACCTGTAAAAAATCCACCTTCCCAGTATCTCCGCGGCAGATAGCAATACGTCCTTCGTACCATAGCTACAAAAACGAATCCCCTGTTTACTGTGAATGGGTAAAGCACAAGTGTGATTTCTTACCCACTAAATGAAAAGCTACCTGCTGAAAAGTCAACCTCCGAAGAGTATTAAAAAAAAAAAAAAACAAGGAAGAAAATAAAAAAGTAGCCAGCAATATGTTACTACCTGTCCTCTAACAGGAGTATTGAGCTCCGTTGTGCTGACTGATTTCAAGAGACAGTCAATTGATGAATAAAGCCCAATTGCTTCCTATGCTCCTGTGTCACACCTTTTTATTTACAAAATAATTTAGGATAAAAGAGGAGGTAATTCTTGGAAATTAGCTTTCAAAAGGTCAAATGAATTTAATTGGTGCCAGCAGAAATCTTATTTTTTTTTAAAAAAAAAAAGGTCTACAAAAGGAAATGCTTTTAAAACAACAGAACTCCAATTTCGAGCAGCCAAAATATTTACTGCACAAGAACTTAACTTTTGGCATTAAACGTGTTTGCCGTATTCCCCACGCTATGCAGAGTGAACTAAATGCAACGTTTTAGTGGCACTGGTGGCTGCTAACTCCACCCATAGCTACCATTGCATTTCTTAAAATGAAAAAAAACCCAACAAAACCTGGAAAAAAAGATGTAACAACATAAACCAGCCTTCATTATCTCCCCTCCACATTGATACTGTAATACGACTGCTTAAATGAATCAGACAGCAGAAGGGATGCATAGATTTCTCTACTTATGTAAGTTCATTCGTTCCTCTCACATTCCTCCTCTAACACACTTCTAGGATTATTTAGTGCAATAAGTAATTATCAATCCGCTTTGGAAAGCCATTATACATTTACATACTCTTCAAAGCTGCTGTTACTTTTATTGTTTCTAATGCCAAAACGGGAATGTGAGACAAGAGCCTCGCTAAGAGCAGGTTATAGTGAGTTCAGCGTGCAGAATGCAGTTTGTAGGACGCATATGGGAATGAGTCATTTCTGAGAAACATAAAACTCTGAGTTATCAAACCTTTTGCTAGTCAATTATTTTTCTTTACTATGCTTGCTAGTAATGACAGCCGCTATGAGCAGCGTGCTCTGCGGTACTATTTCTACGAACTGTTATTAATCTGGTGGAAAGCAAAACATAGCTGGACCAAAGCGTCCCACTTGGAACCAAAAAAAGCACGATAATTCAGAAGGCAAAAGTAAAATTCAGATATTCTGTGGAGTCCTTCTTTCCTTCCACTACAGGGCAGGTATCGCAGAACATACAAAGTGAAATGACCCACCACAAAACCCCAGAGAGTTGAGTAGCTGAGCAGAAGTGTGACAGACACGCTGCCAGAGCCTGCTACTGGCTCAATCAGATAAATATGCACTTAGGGAATTAAAACTTATATACAAGTACAAGCAATATTGGCTGTAATGGTCTTTTAGGACCATCAGGTTCTAATAACATATGTTAAATATGGAAAATTGTCAATGCTAGAGTATCACAAGGTCTTTAGGAGCAACTCCTGCCGGGTGAGCGGCCAGCTGCAGTGTTGCCCTGCCAGAGACCACAGCAAGAGAGTTTCTCCTCCAAAGGCTTGTCCCCTGGCAGTCAGCAGCTCAGGGTAATATAGGGCTGCTACTAACTTCTAACTAAAACAGTGCTTGCATCTACCCTGGGTCCCCCATGCTCCACACTCCACAGATCAAATTTCCAGTGAAATCCAGCGTTGGGTCAGGAGCCCAGCCCGCTTCCCAACACACAGCGTCATGGCGTATCGGTAACAAACCCCAGGCACCTCGACAGCGCGTTCATGGACTTGACAGGACTATGTGGTAAAGCACAGGCTGCACTTTGGCACTTGCTCCTACTTCTGCATTTGCAACATGGTGCGTGTACAGGTGATGCTGTGATTCACCCTCACAGAGCACATTGTACATGGCCGATGCTAAACCACCAGTCCAGACGTCTGAGATAATGCAGTAGAAATTGAAATACTTACAGTGGAAAGGCTTCCCCATTGCTGCCAGTGTTCCTGGTACTGGCCTTTGATGGCCTGCCATCAAGACGAAGGGAAGGAGCTGCTGCCAGCGAGGCTCTGTCTCCTGCTGCTGCTTTTTGCATTTTTCCCGTTAGGTGACACCTGGGAAGTCTTCTAGGAGAAATTCTTATGAATTCTAGGAGAAATTGCTGCATCAAAGCACCACGGTATTTCTTAATGCTGTATCCCAGGACCAGGGAACAGACTGAGCCCTTCACATACACCACGGTCTGTAGAAAATCCAGGCCAGGTTGAAGGGTCAAGTTTTCTACTATATGAAATACTGTTAAAATAGACTCCAGGTCAGACTGCACTTGCAATCCATTCCTTATCTTAAGAGACTTTTGGTTTGTTTCAGAAATTAAGTAAAAAAAACAACCTTACCGTAATTTGGTAGGGACACGTTGATTCAAGGAAGCAGCTGCTGAAGGAGCCAGAGATGAAGTAAATAATGAAGCTGATAGCAGCACTATCCTGTGCCCCCTTAGCAATGAAAACACGGACTGGGCTAATTCTCAGTAAAAGAAAATATCCTTTCTCATTTTCTTGGCAGGCACTTCAGCTTGGCTGCTTCAAGGCAGAAGCTGAAAACTCCCACAGCTACGACTTTCCTTCCTGAGCGCCTCTTGTGTCATCTCCTGGATGAGAAAAGGATTTCCCTCTCTTCCTACTGCACTGTCCCTCTTTCTTCCCCAAGCAGCTTTCCTTCTCCTTACAAACTTGCTTTTCCTCCATCTAGCCATGATCCTTTACTTTAATGAGAAGTAATTAAGTTGGAAATAACCCGTAAGGACTGGAGCCACCCTCTGCCAACCCAACGCACTGACCAGCCAGCCAGACTCGCATTCACACGGCAGCGCCGCTCCCAAAAAAAGTTAAGGTACGGTAAACAGGCTGGAACATAAACCTGCGTGAAAAACCGTAGCGGTTTCCATAGGAAAGATGTGGAATATTTCCCTTGTGGTTCCACAGTGCAACCAAATCTGTCGCGCGTAGCCTGGGGAGCTGGAAACCAGAGTTAAAATCCCTTAGTAAACAAAGGTGCCCATCGAACCCAAGTCCCCACATCCTCCTGGCAGAACATCCCAATTAAGCTGCTTGGCAAAAACCATCATATTTTGTGATGTTGATCCTGTTCTAGCGCTGCCCCGGATGCCAGGGAAGCTCAAGATAATCAAGGTTCATCTTTTAATTTTGCTTGGGGCCCAAATTCATACTGCTCTCTGCCCCTCCTTCAAAATGTCCCACATAGAAGGAAATGCTGTTTTCCTCGGGGTAACGCTGGCTGCCAGGTGACCATTAGCGACGGTCTCTCCCTGTGAGATTAGGTTTTGGTACATTCACAACAGAGAATGCAAAGAGCAAACAGTAGTGGCCCGAGTATGTGACACTATCCCTGTCTTTCAGAAGATCTGAACTAGGGATTTGGTGGTAATAGAATTAGACACCAATTAACAGTCAACATGTATAAACAACATATACGAACAAACACAGCCTTAAGATTAAACGCGTATTAAACTACCTCCAAAAGCAATTGGTTCAATGTTACTGAGATTGCAGCCAGAAACAGGGCAATTTATTGTTCTCTATTTTAAACATTTAAAATCAGTGTGTTTGCTTGTGAATACACCAACAGCTATTCTGAGTACAAAACCAAAATCTATCAAAAAGGCTTAATTACGCTAAGTTTTCCATTCCTTCCTGCAACTTCACCACCATTCCTCTTTCCTTCAGATCTTTCTTCTGGTGCATTTTTTTACGTTATTAGTGCTGTCTATAAAATATGAATCCCAATTCCATGATCGTCATAAAAATCATAAAATTCTATGCCTGCCATGAAAATATTACATGATTTATTTTTGTGTGAAGTACATATTAAATCTAAGTATCGGAATGATATTTTGCCTCCTTGACGTCAAGAACTTTAAAAGACGCACAATTTTTACTCAATTGCTATTATGTTAGGTTTCTTTCCTTATTTTAAAGCAGATATTTCAGAAGCTATTTATAGATTGAGGTTAATATTCATATTGCCATATGCTGTACAGTATTTGCTCATATACCCTCTTCATTTTTATTTTATATGACATATGGTGGCTGCATTATACACAGCATTCTCCTAATGTATTGCATATGCATGTAACGTTTAACACAATGGTGTGTATATACACCTTAGATTTTACACTAACAGATTTTGAACTGATAGACAACGTACCTCCTCAATTGTGCCCATTGCTGGACATGTTTAAGGGGAAAAGGTGTGGTCATGAATGCCCCAGAGCTCTCTGCTTTGGATGCTGGTATAGATCCATACCCAAAACACCGCGGGGACAAAAGAATGCAACATAAATGGAGAGGGAGAGGAAACTTCTCCCGTGGCTGAGGATTTCTCCCCGCTCACAAATACATACAGCAGCCTTCAGGGGCTTGGTCTGAGAGGTCACCATACCCAGGCCTTAAACTCCACATCAGCCTGAAGCATCCCACTGTTACAACCTGAGGGACATGTTAACAAATGGCAGGATTTTTCCCCTCTTGTGGACACCAGAAGTTTAAAATTGATTTTATTGCCTTCAGCTGATAGGTTCTTAATCTTACATCTTAATGATTCCCATATGCAAGGTACTGTCACGAGATCTAAGCAAAATTATTCTACCAAAAGCCTTCTCTGCAGTTAAAAAAAATACAAATATGAAAACAGGGAAACAGCTAGCGAATTCACTTCCACTTCACTGCACTATTTGCATTGGTAAAAGCACAGCAACACTAAAAAATAAAAATCTGAGAATATTGAAACATTTTAAACAAAAAAAAAATAATATCAAAGACTGAAGTTTTCTTTGTCATTTTCTTCCATTCTGTTTTGAAAGCTAGAAAAAAAGAAATAAAAATCAACAGTCAAGTAAGCGAAACAAAAAAATTCATTTGACTGTGAACTATTTATCCACATTTAGTATTGCCAAGGAACAGAAACATCAGTTATTCACACAGCTCTAGTCATCATAGCACTCTATAAAGATCAGTGGTCACAGAGCACTCAAGAACTAATAATTAGTTTTTCTTCTTTTTAAGCGGAAAAAAATCCTCATGCTAATAATCAACAAGTATGTAACATTTTCCATTAAACCTTCCAAGGTTCGACATGTCTACAGCATTCTAATGCTGCGACCCGTGGTTTATTGAACGTTTTTTGTAGCTTTTCCCCAGAACGGGATTCTTGCCATTGCTGTGTACCCCAGCCTTGCTGCCACCGTCATTTGCCAGGCAAAAGCAGGACCTGTTGTTTCAAGGGAAGGCTTTGGCCTGCATTTCTGAGAGGTTAACGACAGGATCACATCCAAAGTTAGCAGGGAGAAAGGAGTGGGGACAGTGTGACTTGCGGCAAATGCTTCCCCCGGACTTTGCCTGTTATCTCTTCAAAGGAGATGGAATTATTCACTACGGACAAAGAACAACTCGATCCTGGTTTCGCAGGAGCATCTCGCTCCCTTCCGCAGCGGGTATTGCATACTGCCTTTGTCCTTGCAATCCTGCTCCATTCCTTTGACATTGCAAATATGAATACCAACTTGACAGAACTCCTACTTTGCCAAGCCGGGCAGGGGTTTTGGGGTGTGTTCGTGGGGTTCCTGGTGATTCCAGTAGGAACAAGGAACACGACTCAATCTCTGTGACACACCACAAAATTCGATAGTCTTGTACATCCCCATTCAATCAATGCCAACTTTTATAAAATTGGAGTAAAAAGTACTCATCCTAGAAAAATTGGAATCTGTAGTTCAAAGGTTTGTGAAAGTCTACTGGCTCTAGTGGACTGTGGACTCCTGTCCTAGGACCTGGATTCAAAAAGGCAGGCAAGGACAAAACCTGCTTTTCTTTCTATATAGATGATCTTTATAAAAATACATTCTCATAAAATAGTTCCAGTACCTCAAATGCACACCCCCTGTCTTCCCATCCAAATGGCATATAATTAAGCCATGATCTTCAGATGCTTTTTTTCTCCCCTGTCAGAAACAATGAAGAAATAAGCAGATTTCTTCTAGAGCCATAGGCTTTAACTACTGTATCACGTACAGAGAACAGAAAGAAAAGCCTGGACAGGATGCAGAAACCATGAAGAAAAATTATTAAGGATTTAGGAAAAAGAAAAATCAATCAAGGGAGATACACAAACCTGATTAGGAAAGAAAAGATTGTATGCTCCCATATATAAATATATATATATATAGGCGTGTTAACGGGTGGCTGGTTCTTCTAAGATTAAAGAAAATAACCTAAGGTTAAATATCCTTTCAAGTTCCTCTGCTACCATCTACAAAACTGGAAACCTGTTTGCCATGGCTCCAAGCAAAGACCTGATAAAAGAATATTTTTGCAGCTAAATTCTCTCTTTTTCCACCAGCTCCTGAAGTCATGAGACAAATTCACTTGCCAGAAACTGATTGAGTACAGGGGATTTTTCCAAGTCTCTTTTCTGACCCAGATTTGTGTCTTTGTGCTTTCTGAACAGATGGATAAGATGATCATTCTTTAAAGATCCCAACTTAAATGAAAATGTGTTTAGTGGTTCCAGTGCAGGGAAATACAGTAAGCCATTAAACCATGACAAATTCGACACACACAACAACTTCAGGGAAAAAGAGGCCAAAAAAATGGAATGTCTCCCTTACCAAAGCAGAAACTGAATCCGAGTGATTAAAAAAAGCAGCGAGGGAGATAAGAAAATAGCCCTCCTTCCCCTCCGAGCTCACACCACAGCCTACCGCAGGAGCTTCACAGCTCCGACCGGCCGCCCCCACCCCAGCCCCATCCACCAGCATTACCAAAATCAGCACAGAAAGGCGAAGCTCCCTATTAGAGAGATAGCAAAGCTCCCTGGAAAAGGTAATGAGACGCATTCCGCTAACTATTCGCCCGCAATTCACAAATGAATATGGCCAGGCTCAGCTAAAGCAAAAAAAATGAACCAAGACAACAAAACCCCACTGAATTGTGATTTATAGTAAATCTCTGACGTTTTTATGGTTCTCAAACCAATAATGCAAGAAGAAACAGCAGACAGTGAGCTCTTGGCACTGGTATTGACTTCAAGGTCAGTGGAGCACAGAAACCCATTGGTTACTGATAAAATGGCCTCTCCTCCACCCAGCTGCTTCTGGTTTTCAGCAGAGAACTTCTTGGAAACCTGCAGGTGTTTGATATTTTGTGGTACTTAGCTCCCCTACCGCACTTGATAGAATAATTACTTTGTTTAAACTTTTCAATCAACAGAATTTCTTCTTCGCTTGAGCCGGGAATTGCCTTATTGAGTATCGAGACTAAAGAAAGCAGGTTAACAGCCTTTAGTTATTCACATCTACGCAGAAGTCTTTTATTCTTGAATCAAAAATGGTAGCTCTATTATTATTCTTTTAACTCATATGTAAGGGTAACTCGAGTGGGTCTGTAAGTAAGTGCCACACTGAATTTAATCATGCTATTTATTTGCTTTGAATTATCCTGTATTCATTTTTTTCTATACTCAAGCATCGATAAAGTGGTTCTTACTATTACGGTAAATTAAATGCACTTTAAAAGATTATCTTTTACATTTGTCATAACAAGAATTTACGTCGATGTTTTTCTCTCTTTAAGTGGGTATAAAGAACTGGTATACATTTTCTAATTTATTGTGTAGTATTTATTACGTGAAGAACGATTTCTTAACTAATCACAACTCATTAAAATCGCAAATTACTCCCAATAACCCATGGTATCAGGAACAGGAAAACAATCCAAAGATTTTCAGTGAAGAGGCACAACTCATTTTTCCCTGCTTTTCCCGAATGAAGTATTTAAGAAAATGCAAAAACTCGATGGGAAGTAACAAGCCTTCAGAGGAGAGGGAGAAACCAAGGGAAAACAAGGTGTAGGAAGGATGGAGGATGGATGTGAGCGGCAGATCTTTGAGCAGACAAGGAAAATGGAGGTGGGATGCTGTGTGCAGAGAAGGAACCTCCCTTCCGCCTGCATCCCTCCCTCTGGGGACTACTCCGGCTTGTCCCTCGCTGGTGGCCACGACAGAAAGATGTGCTGGGGTTTCATGGCTGCCCCTCCGCAGCCCCACGTCACGTTGCCTAATGGCTATCACATAATTATCGTGCTTCCTGAAGCAGGCAGCCCCCTAACATAATACGTGAACCGCACAAGAGCGTTCTTCATACAGATCTACATAAAGAGCCATTTAAATCTTAGTTGTTAAATACTGCATTCAGCCTGCCAGTTACTTGCCTTTTTTTGCTTCAGATATGTGCCGTTTTCCACATGTTTAGCGCTGAAGCAGACATTTGTTTGGACTATACGCCTCTGTGTACTTTTTTAATGTAATAAAATTGACAGATGACTTCTTTTTGCAACAGGTTTGGTAGAAGAAAATGTTTTTTTTTCTTGATGGCTGTTTAGACAGCAGTCTTAAAAAATGACTAGTCACTAAAATTCCTCATGCTCATTTCATATTGTGTTGATTCATATTAAATTCATGACAACAAAAAAGCAACTTGAGGCACTTTTGGAAATGACCACTCTTTAGTGCTTCTCTCCTCCAGGCTCGATAGGCCCAGAGTCCATAAAGCTGCCTGCTGTCTTGTGTCATGAAAAGAAACAGCTTTGCCTGGGAATGCCATTACTGTGTAATGAGGCATGCAGCAAAATATACCTTCAGCAGCCACTTGATGAAGGCTTGCTGACACACCAGACCAGACAGAAATGTTTTTTTGTGTGTTCTTCCTTATTTTGTCCATCAATCACATCATTAGTCAAAGCAGACAGCCCTGTCAGCTGGGCACAGATGCAGACTGGCAGGCGATCAGTGGACAGGTGTTAGAGCTCTCCCAAAACAAGATCTCGAAATGAGAAAAGGAGTGAAGACCTTGTTCCAAGGGCTGGAATGTCAATATATTAAAAATAATAATAAAAAAAAAACCAACAACAACCTGAAAAAAAACCCCACGCACCACCCACAAGGGGAAAAGTTCAGAGGGGATGCTCAGAGCCACTACACAGAGACTTCGGGAAAAGTTAAAAGGAGCTGCCACTTTGCATTACATTTTCATTTCTGCCCGTATTAGCTGGTGTCGGTGGATAACAGCGACGTCCAGCATTCGCTGTTTTGAATAGAGTCTAAAGGACATTATGTAAACAGTATTGTACTTCAGTTTCATTAGGAAAATCCTCCATGGCACATGGATTTATTTGTCCGAGGCTTCTGTCATTAAGCTGAGACACTAATACCCACAACGAGCATATATACTTTCAGTCTGACGTGCAAAATGGCAGAGGGCTACACGAGGGATCTCATTTTCATTATAAGAACCAAAAACATAAACACAGCGAGATACATCCAAAGTGCCCCTGGTCACAGGGAGTGCTAATCAGGCAGAGGCAAACCCTGCGCCTCCCAAGTCCTTACGCAGGCAAAAACCCCACCAACTTCAGCCCGCGGTTGTCCTCTGCCAGCCTCTGGGGTGACAGCCCGTGGCCGCGTCACCATGCGGCGCGTGGCTGCAGACACAGCTGCCACCGCAGCGGGGGACCCCGGGGGGGACTTGCTGTTCTCTATGGGCAGGACATCCGGGGGTGAACCCGCTCCTCAGACCCAAACCTACTCCCCTAAGCGATTTGAACAGCATCTTCTTCCTCAGATCTCTCAGCCATCGGTTTCATTTCTGTAAACTGGGGCTAGTTCTCCCTCGCAACATTCTTGTATGGGTACTTTAAAGCAAAGGGTGTTTCATTTCCTTCCCATCCTCTCAAGCTAGGTTTTTGTCTGCAGTCACACTTTGAATTCTAGAAGGTTTTTAATAATGAGTCTGGCTAATATTGTTTCTGAACAGCTTTGCATGCATCGTGTACTCTTTCTGAGTAATATTAGATAATTCTCCAGCTCCTTGTCACCAGGCACGTGATAAATCTCCAGCAGAATCTCATTGTTCTGAGTCAAGTCCTTCTCCCAAACCTGGGCAAAAGGGTGCTCTTGTGAGGTCCAAAACAAAATTGTGGAAATACAATTTTATCTGTAATGTGCTTCTCTCAACCTTGCTATGGCTGAGTTGGCCAAACTGAATAAAAAGACCTTTTTATTAATCCCAGCTGAAGCCGGCTCCATAGAAAAGCAAGCAGCAAATCCCCCGCTAAGGTGAGTGGGAGACAACGACCCTTTGGGAAGAAAACTGTCGAGCAAAGGGTACCATCAGGACCATACAAAAAGGGCAAAGACGTCCACAGGACGAAAGTGTCAGAATTGAACAGCCCAGCCAGGGATACCACCTCTGACTGCAGTTGGGTTTAGTCTTACTTTAGCAAGAAAGACAAGCCCCTTGAGTGCAGCGATTTGAACAAAAAATCAATTAGTGCTAATTCCCAGGGAAGTGGAACCAACCAAAGAGCTAACCAGCTTCTTGCTGACAGAAAACAAGTTTGCCAAAACCGTGTCACTTTTCAATTAAAAAAAATACAACTGATAAACTAGAAAACTTCCCCTTTAGAAGCAGAGGTAAAGTGGTTTGGGGAAAGGGACAGCAATTCAATTGAACAGCAGACATGTACGATCCGCAGCTGGAAAGCTGCACTGATAATTAAGGTGTCTAGGTAGGGTCACAGGTTTTGCTTCAACTTTTGCCTCCTGCCCATTGCAGCTCACTCTAAAATTCTGCAATTACTTGAGGCTTTCCTATTTCCTCCAGGTCTTCACTGTCCCCTGTCTCACTTGCCCCTTTGCTCATATTTACACACTCCGCTTCCTCTTCTTTATTTCAACCCCCACTAACCCATTATCCTCCTTTACCTCTTCCTCTGGGCTTTATTCCTCCTTCTTCTTCCCACCTTTAACCATCCCCAACCAAACTCCAGTTTCTTGCCATTAATACCTGAAAAATAGGTTTTAATTAAAGTGCAAAATCAAAAAATACACATCTCACATTTAAATGCGCTGATCTACTAAAAACAGCGTAGGGAGCATGACTTCTCCATCTCAGTCCATACTGACCTGTTTGAAGTCCTCAGGACCATCGGTTTCTGGGTCTTTGGGAGCACTCAAGGCATGGCTGCTCAACCGCAACTTGGTCCTGAGAGCAGAGCCGGGAGGAGATGAAACACAGTTTCACACTCACTCTCTCTCTCTCTCCGTGATCTGCCCCTTCCCGTGTCTCCTGGACCAGACGTGGGCTGCATCTCTCCACAGCGCACTGCTTATGGCAATGGAGGCATTGCCCATCTCCTGCGGGGATATGGGAAGCCAGGACCAGACCTTCACCCTCTGCTGAGCAGAGGAAAGCCCAGGTTCACCATCATCCCAGCAGCCTGTCAGCAACAGGGAGAGGCCGAAGCCAGCCTGCATCCCGGCCAGCATCCAGGAGATTTACTTCACGAACACGAGGATTATGCATGAATGTCAAATCTTACAGAACAGCTGAGTTTCTGCATATGCTTCTGGACCTCCTTGGATCCCAGCGCTGTGGCAGGCACTGTCTGCGGTGGTTGGTACGCTGCTGATGGGCTCTGGGAAGCGAGATCAATGAACTGCGATAGCCGAATCCTCCCGGTGCAAGTCAGAGCATGACAACACACACAACTCCAAACCTTACACAACAGGACTGCTCTGAAAAGAGAAGGTTCCTGGTGAAATATCGAGGTAACCTGGATTTTAACTTGTGTCATTGCTGTCTTTGGTCACTTATTTTAGTAACTATTTTGGAAAAAAAAAAAAAAAAGGAAAAAAAGAAAAAAAAAAGGTCCATTCTGCTTCAATAAATAATAGGCTGGGGGGAAGGTGGAGGGAGGAGGAAAGGAAGAGAAATTAGGATCACTGAAAGGTCAGGTGCCTTTATACAGCACAAGGGAAAAGGAGCAGGCTTTCAGATCTTTCCAAGAGCTGACCTTTCTAAAGATGTGCTCAGCATGAAGGGGGTAATACCTGATACAGAGCCACACATCTACCTTTAAATAAGAATTAAAGCCAGATACGCCTCTGGAGATACCATTAATCTAACGAGCCTTTAGAGGTCGCTGTTGTGCCAAACAGACCTGGGTGAGATACATTTATCTGGTAAAAGAAAATAGTGGTGCTTATAGGACCATTAGTCCACCAAATTTCTAAGCTTTATTAATAAACGTTGCTAAATAGCCCTTTTCCTGGAAAACGGGGAGTAACAGGCATTAATAAATTAGCTTTGTTACCCAGCTTTTAACTGTGGGCACATCGTCTTCAAAAAATGACAGTGAGTGAAAAAAAGTGAACACGGTCCTATGGAAATGGTTAAACTCAAGGGAGAAGACCTTGTTTCTCACAAGAATGGACGGAAGAAAAATAACATATGAACTTGACTAAACCGCGGGGGACTTGGGTTTTAAAATATCTTTTGTGATTCTGAATGAATTCTTTCTTCCCCACCTGAAAAATTGAAATAACTTGAGGCTAGTTTGTGGCTGAATGGATGTTTTAGACTATAGATGCTCCTATGCGATGGCAGCAGGGATCACACAAGGAGTTGGAGTGATTTCCTTATGTGGTGGTTGAGAATTTGTGGAGATGACTTGGAGTTTCCAAGTTCACGCAACACAAACTTCAGGCAAGTCCTCACTGGATTATAACCCTTGATGGCTTCAGCTTGTCACTTCTTCCAAACTTCATGATGAGCCCAGGCCCTGCTGTGAGAAGGCACCAGGAAGAACAGGAGAAGAAAAACAGAGTTCGTTCAGAGAGCCACATTCCTACTACATTTGTGCTCCAGTGGCAGCATGCAAAAATCATATGACATATCCCTTTGCTTCTGCAGTCTGGATCCTGTCTCTGCAGCATTGTCATCGATCTCTTGTTCTACATCAGGCTCCTAGGCAGCCCATTGGGGCCGATTTGTCAATAATTTCAAAGGTTATTCAAACGTTCAAGCTTTATTGTGATTCTTAATGGATCATCTCCATAGAGCAATTTAGAAGTGTGGGAGAAGGAAGGTTATGCAGCAACGGAGAAGAGACAGTTCCAGGCTGGTAACAGTGCTGCTGTAACATTGCGTGCTACCACCACTACACCTTCCATACCAGAGCCACCATACTAGACCCATGCATGAGTTGAACGCATCAGTACCTTCAAGGAAGGCGCCAATAGTTATTATGATTCAGGAAGAGGGAGAACACAGCAGTAGTAAGAAACAACAACGCAAGCAGAAAGACACCATCAACGCCATACTGGAACTCAACAGCGCTGGGTCGTTAGTAGTCTTAGAAACTGGAGGACAGAGCTTGCCATTCTCAAACCTGCCTGCTAAATGAAAAGTATGAGATCCAGGAAAAAAACCCCATAATTTAGCATGAACTTACCAATGCCTTTTTGAAGGGTGGAACAAATGTTCACGGTAAATAGCAAACTCCTGGTGAGTGCCTCTCTGAGAGCCTCACCTTTTAAAAGCACAGAGAAATACTTAACGTCTCCCTCCTACCCCCAGACTAAAAATGCTGCAGAAATTTGATCTAATTATTGTGCCAACTCATCTGTTCGATGATGCCAGAAATAACCTCACTGAAGTTAGTGAAATTAAGTCAACCTAGAAGAAAGGTGGTTTTGCCCCGCCGGGACCCAAACTATCAAATGAAAAGCATTTGGTATAAAGACAAACTGCAGCCAGCTGGGAGGGGAAGGAGGAAAGCACAGGGCACAGCCCGGCTGCATCCGGGAAGCAAGAGCAAGGTAAAGTGTCAATTCCCTGTGAACCAGAGTCCCTTCAAAGTGGGAGATCTGCCACAGCGCCTGGCCACACTAAAGGCAATGACAAAACTCTCACTGAATTTATCAGGCCCCTTGTTTCATCTAAAGTGTCAGCCTCTTTTTTTTTTTTTTTTAAATGGTCTTAAACCAGAATATTTCATCAGTTGAGAGCTGCCAGATATAACAAGTAATGTTGGGAGGAACTGCAGATTTTATCTAAACCATACAATTACCTTTAGAAAAAATATTTTTTAAGTCTATCTATATCTGTAGAGTACACCCAACGCACCTGTCAGCCAGATAGGCTATATGTCAAAGTCATCACAGAATATCAAGTAGATGTCAATCAAATTAGTCTTTAAAAAGTAAGAACTTCTGTACTAGAACCACTGAAAAGAGCTATACGATTAGCATGTCGACGTACACCTATTTTATTGTATCTATCGCATTTTATTAAATCACACGTTCACAATCATGGTTTTAGAAGTCTAAATACCAGCTCTACACTAGGACACTAGTGTACAAACAGACAAATCCAGTAATTTTCACATTCAAGGTGTCAGTATCCTACTGCTCGGAAAAGACAATATATAGTACAGGAACTATGCCAATAAAGGCTTCAACTTTGCACTTCTTACGGCGCGTATCCCTTAACCATTACTGGCTCTTACCATTTCTTGGGTGAGGACTACTCATGTCGGTAAAGATGTCAGGAAAACAGGAATTGTTATAGGTAAAGATTAAAGTTATAGATTATATATATCTTAATACAAAACTGCTGTTTTCTATTTTGCTGTGGAATACTCTTGGTTTTTATATTTTTGCCTTAGCAGTGCTAGGAGGAAAACTCCTCTCATCTGTAAAAATCTGAGATACAGGAAGCGTCTTGTCCTAAGCCATGATGGAAACCTGAACTTTCAAATCTCTTCATGAACCAAAATGCGAAAAAAAGGAAAAATAAGCCAGTACAAAACAAATGAACTATTCATTTTGAAGCACTTTAATTCTGCTTTAATTAGTTTAAGTTTCTAAAGGAAGTCCTTTTAACCTAAACTACAGAGGTACAGGTTGTCACTCTCGTAAATTTCAGAAGATTTCCTCCAATCTTTTTGAGACAAATGAATTTAAATTAACTTTTATCTATAAACAGACTAGTTTTAACGAATCAGCATTTTCTGATGAAAAACATTTCATCAGCAAACACCCAACCAGCTCTACAAATTAATTGCTACTTCACAACATGAAGAAATTTGTGATAGATCTTTCTTTTGTCATTAGAACAAATCATTGAGATTCAGCTTGATTTGAAATGCATGCTCTAGAAGTACAAATAATAATAACATTTATAGGAACTGACTTCACATCTCAAAGGTTTTTTTAATATTACTTTTCTCCTTCCAAGCAGAAGCAGAAAGATTAAAACAATCCTAAAAATGCTGTACACCCCAAGTATTCTTTAATTAGCGAGAGACACAAATCAGGGACAGCTGCCTGAATTTTCACGCCATTCCCTCCGGAAGATATAACTTCCAAAACTGATTTCTGGATTGAATAATCAGTAATGGATATTTTTGGAAGAAAACTCTTGGATCAAAAATTTGTGATGACACCAAACACTGTTAGGTCCCTATTGCAGATGCCAAAGCAAGTTCTACATCCCACCTAGGAGATTTTGTGACTTCTCTGGTCCGGAAGGACTGAATTTTTATCAAAACTACTTAGCACAGTCCATTTACTTACCAATGTCAATACTGCTTTTTACCTCACTTTGTTCTTCTAATTTACAGAGACAATTTAGTCAGGGTAGTTGTACTTGGACTTTTAAGGGTTTTTAAAACACTGGGACAGCAAAGTGAGATCTATTACAGTGGTGGGAAGATAGTATGAGTTACAGCACAATTACCACCATTTCTAGCAGTATTGTCATGTAGTTACGATGTAGCTTACATTAGGTAAAATGGCTCAAACACCGAATAGAACAATGTACTGCCTATAAATCTCCACACGTCTTCTATTATTAGGAAAACTTCTTGAAATTCATACTTCATAAAGTAATAAACTTGCTTGATGTATAAGACCCCACACACCAACTGCTGAAATACAATGAGGGTTGTTAAAAGAATAAACCTGTTGAATAAATCTGCTATGTAAAAATTTATCTCAATGTTATATATAATGAAACCCTTCTTAAACAAAAACCTGATAAAACAATAAACCTGTTCAAAGATTAAATTTGCTGCACTCTAGGGCTATACTTCTCTGCCGTATTTGGAGTTGCCAGACAACTTTCAACCTGTTTAATTTCAGCGGTCCTGGTTTTACACCATTTTTTTTTTTTTTTTTGCTATTCTGTTTCAACCACCCCTGCACTTGTAAAATCTAGGGAGATTCCTACAGTCCAAGTGCCATTCGCTATAACATTTCTGCCAATGAAAGTTAACTTTTTCATTTTTTCATGCTTCCGTTTTTCTTGAGACAAGTGCGTCTCTAGGCATGAGTAACAGTTGCCCATTAGCTCGTTATAAAGGCAAGGAAGAGAGTGGGGCTGGAGAGAGATCTATGATGCAGAAACGCTGGAGAGTGCCTAGAGCAAATGTTCATCCCACCCTGGACTGCTGAGAGAGTATCTGCACAATCTGTCCCCGTTAGTAATGATGTCCCGGAGGAACAAGATGATGTGAAGAGGATTTTAGTATTTTGAAGAGGCAACCACCACTCTGCAGCGTTAGCCAGCAAGATTGGCGCTTACTCATGAGATTCATGGTCTATTTGCTTGAACAAAAGCTCACAGGTTTTGGCCCTGACTCCAGAAAACAACACTGTAGGCAGGCTAGGAGCTTTGCTAAAAAAAATTTCAGGAGAACACCCATGACTATATCAAGCATCTGGAGTGTTCTTTAATAGTGAGTAATGATATTTCTTTTGTCAGGCAGCTGGCACCTTCTGCCTCCTGACACCCTCTAACATCACTCTTACTTTGAAGGCCTTCGTTAGCTCCCAGCACCCCTCCCACCACTCTCCAACTTTCTCTCTACCTCTGCACTCACCTTCTGAGAAATGCAAGTGAGCTGTCGCCACCCAGGACCTGCCATCATCCGGAAGATGGTTTCAGCTTGCAAGGGTTGGTTTTGCACTGAGCAACCCCCTTTCATGGGCAGGGAAAGAGAATTAAAACAGGAGTTAAATACCCATGGGTTGTTTTATTCGCTCCTATAGCTAACACACAAAGATGCTGAGCACTGTCAGGCATCTCTCTCTCAGGTGTTTCTGCCTTTCAAGGGCAAAGAAATTTCCTCTGGCAGCTGTTGGTCCTAGGAGGGGCATTAGCCTCCCTGGCCAACTGAGCCTTGCCCTCTTTGCTGACAACAGCAGAGCATCTTCCACTTTGGGTACCAGGACAGCCAAACCTCACTTGGGTCAGCAGGGTGTCTGCTCACCCTCTGCCCGATGTGGATGGGGATGTTATCCCACCGCGAGGACAAGGCAATTCTGGTGAACCTTAAAAAGTCTTTTCAATGGATGAGGGTTTTTTTAGTGATATCACAATTAAATGTGCTGTGAGTGTGGAGGGAAAAAAAAAAAAAAAGGCTCAAGTAACATTTCACCTTTGCTGTATGTTCCCTATAAGCATTTTTTAAGAGGAGCCATCCTCAGTCTCAAATGCCCGACGTGCATCTGCCCTGATGGCGCAGTGGGTTTCTGCTGAGCCCGGTTCACGTCTCCCACGTGAGACCTGGGGGAGTTCGGGACACTTGCGCCTGTGATTCCTCTACCGATGGTCAGCTAAGGAGGAAAACTCTGACAGCTGGGCATTAAACTCACTGAACGTGCACAACAGAGGTGCAGATAGAAATGAACTGTTCAAAAATTGGCAGTAAATGCTGCCAGTAATATTCAGGATTCATCATTTTATTTTGGCAGGGATTTGTTTCACCATAGGAAAGTACTTCCAGAGTCATCTTCCACTGAAAAATGTGAGATACTTCCAGAAACTGCAGTGAGCAAACCAATTAATCCTCTCTCAACTCCTTACAAGGGACTGTAACGAAAGGCCTAATTCCTAGAGACAAGGTCACTCCCCAGGAGCAGTTGGGCTGGCAGAAAACCCTGAAGTATAGAGGAGGCATGTTCGATGCTGTCTTTACTCAAACTCTCAGCCAGCAAAGCTCCTTACAAGAACTGATCAAAAATTGCACGTTAGAGGAGCTGCAGGGACTGCTCTCGCTGATTGCAGGCACCAGGCTCCTGTGTCTGAGTGGAGCTAAATGTCCCAAGATCGGCCCTTCCATCCTTTCGCAGTGATGTTCAGACTCGATCTAACCAGTTCCCGATTGTTATTTTCAAAATCCCCCTTGAAGAAGACTGAGGACTATTGTCATGAGCAGCACTGGAGCACAGAGGGACACCCCAGCTCCGACCTGGTGTGCTTTGGAAAGCAGAAAGGAGGATATTTGGGAGGTCTGTCCAAGGCAATTCATCGGCAGTGTGAGACTGGCTCCACAGGTCAGCCAGCGATCAGCTCTCTACTGCACTAATTGAGGAGCCTTTTAACTACCTCTCGTTATTCATACACCGCCCACCCCACCTCTTCCTTTCAAATAATGCAGAAATAGTTCCCAGGACAGGGTGTATCCGAATAACCAGTCACAAGCTCACTGCGGACAGGACCAAGTTTGAAAACTTCAGCCTCAGCAGCGTGAGGATAAGTCCAGTGTCTTTGGTGAGAAACGATCAAGGTAAAGCTGTCAGATACTAAAAATCACAGCTTAAAAGATGTAGAAATTACATTGTGCTCATCGACACTGGACTAGAAAGACAACTGTGATGACATTAAAAGAACAAATAAAAGGGTGGAGGATGATGCTCCCAACGATGTGATATATTACACATTTTGGTTTCTAACAATCCTCTTCGTGCTAATGAGAAATAAATGTTAAAACATAACATTAAAATTATCAAGGGCAATTAACAATAATAGTATCTGTGGGTCTCCATAGCAATTAGGGAATGGATCAGCTTGCTGTACCATTGGGCAGGACTCCTTTCCCTCCTCGTCCTCCTTTCCCTCCCCTCTGCATCCCGCAAGGCAGGCGGGGACACGCACCCCAGTGCTCTGCCTTCGGCGGCTCCTGTTTGCCGCTCACCTAATGCTTGTTTGTTTTTATTCTCCTCCTTTCCGAACAGTCACTGGACTCAGCTCAGGCACAGTGATCTGTAATCTAGCAGCCATTTTTCTGAACATAAGCAGCTTGCATTTAAAACTCTCCTGCTCATCTGTCTTCATTTGAAGACTGGGTTAAAAAATAAAATTAATGATTGCTATCAGAGAGAAGATGAGCAGCATCACCAGTGAAAAGTAGCACTGCCACATTTTACCAAGGCTAACATTTTTCACTGGCTGGAAATGGCTGGATATACTTGTAAACATTATTAAAAATAATAACTTAATGTTTCCTTCCTGTGACTAGCTAGCATTAGCAAGGTATTTTCAATTAGCATTTCCTCCAAGCAATGTAGGTCTTTTACTTCATTTTATTTAAAAAGGGATTTGTTTTCTAATTTTTTTACTTCTGCTGTTGTCAATAATAGAATTCAGTGGAATGGCTGCGGCTTTTTTCCTCCCATCACTTATAGTTTGTAAGCCACTGAAAGGGAATGTACGCGTTTGATTTTATTTGCTTTAGCATAGCTGTCCAATGAAAGAAAAAGACATAAGTATGCATTTCAATCTACTGTATAATATTATGCGAGGCTTTAAAATACAAGTAAATAGCATCACGCACTTAAATCAAGTCATTTTATTTTTAGGGAAAATAAACAAATAATAAAATGATAAAATAATATAGATGCCTTTGCAGTTCTTTTTTTTTTTAAATATGCATTATGAGTAAAAACACTCTAAAATCCTTTCTCCAACATTTAACATTCCTATATAGCAGAGATTGTTTCATTTCCAGTTCTAACAAGCCTCTCCTTGATAGACTAATCTTAATTCGTTACAAAACCACTATACATATATGTTTTTGAATGCTAAATAGGCAAAAATTACTGCAAATGCAAACTTGTATCACGGGTTTGGCAGCCTCAAGGTGATGATTTCCTTGAAGTTCAACACAAAGTTGTTGAATATTTCAATTGATTGCATTGGGCAATTCTCCATTCATTTAATCAGATTAACATATATCTTGCATATTCAACATCAATTTTACATGCTCTAATCCTATAATGTATAAAAGGTTGCAGTGCAATACAAGCCCCAAAACCTACTGTATCTGTTGGTAAGCTTCTAAGTAACACGTAGATACACACATGGAGATTCAACTAGTGTAACCAATTATCTGCTTGTATTGATAGAAAACAACTTTTGAATAATAAAAAAAAAGCATCAATTCCTCATTTGGAAGTAAAGATGCATGCTCTACATATAACATATTCATCAATTCCAGAAAAAAATAATTGATTTTTTCTTCTATTCATACACCTGCTAATTAAAAATTTACTTTTTAAGTACAGCGTGAAACCTTCAACGTCCTTAAATATTTCATATACCTCTAATAGTAAAACTCAGTGACCCATACAGTAGTTTACAACTGCTTTTAGGATAGGTCCTGATTCGGAAAGCCCTGAAGTGCTGACATTTCATTGACTAGTCACAATTTCTAACGTGCTAGTAACAAAACAATCCTGGAATATAAGAATCATAAACTCAACGTATCAATCCATCATTCAGAATTGCTTTCATAAAAGAATTATTAATGCTTCAGTCACCTACATGCGAAGGTAACACCAAACAGCCTTTTATATAGCTAGAACCAGCATGAGAAGTCAAAGGGTGTTTAACCATGATTAAACATATTTCATACAATAGCAATCTCTTCCCAGGAAACAAAAGCTTGGTATGCCACCATAATTAGACAAATGTTGTTAGTCACAAAATGAATGTCTAAACACAAGCTAAAATTAACTCAGCGCAACATCCTAAATCCATAGTTATTCCATGGAAATGGAATTATTGGCATATTAAACTTTCACATTTACTACGTGCAACAAATATGAGCCTTCTTCCTGCAATCTCAGGAGGAAAATCTATTGCACCGATGCTGGGGTCCATTTAAGTGCATGTGTACGTAAAGGATTGGGCCCTAAATCTGTATAGACATTTACTTTTATATGCAGGTAATGTGTTATACGGAGCCCGTACATGAAGTCTTAAAGTGAGACAGAGCATAATAAAAACGGTACAGGAAGAAGAAAAGTATATCGGCATGTGAAGTATTCCCTCTGCAAATGCACTCTTTAGTTGTCTCATCAGAATTTAATACAATTTGGGGGTGAAATTAAGGTTGTTTAGCTGCTGAACAGCAAGGCTGTTCCTGAGTTTGCAGTGGGCGTATCCCGTTGTACTCCATCAGCTGGATTCGGTCAGGAATCAGTCAGACTCCCACTCCTCTGAACCCTGAGCTTCTACCCCTTTTGGAGTTAGTCCTGCTTGGAGATACATTTCTGTAGTCGTAACAGCAAACAAACAATTTTTTGTTTGGAAATATGTTTAAAATGTATGTGTGTGTATGCACTGTGCACGCACACATTTGTTTCCACACTTGCCATAGAGAGGAAACCATTTTATGGCAAGTATCCAACCCTTCACATTATTTCTCTGGCAAACGCTAAAATGTCTGTCAACATCATGTAAACAGGCTGGCAGGGAATTTTGAAGAAAGAAAATGAAAGCTGCCATTTATTCTGTGCATGACACCATTTAAACATTTTTCAAAACATTAAATGTTGAATTGCCATTTAAAATTTTGAATCATTCATCAACATGACATAAGGTGGCATGCATGTCCTTATAAATTCAAACAGATCAATCCCAGAATGACCTACTAAAAAGCAATCAAGAACCTCAAAGCATGTAAAGGTGCTATAAACTGCGGCAGATAGCGCAGGGACAAGATGACGCTAAGCAACACATCTGGTCTTGGTCCTCCACACAGAGACAGTCAAATGTGGTTTGATTTTGAAGACGTTAAGTGTTCACGGTTGCAAGTTGTTCATATTTGCTCAGATTGGCTCTGGGATTTAATCAAGAAGCCTTTTCACGCTGGGGACCAGTTTGCAGCCTCATGTGGCTTTGCAACTAACTCCAGTAGTTGCTCTGGAACGGCCCCATCAGAGAGGAGCCGTCAGAAACTCTGCAAAGCAGCTGACGGAGACGCCGTTTGCCCAAGGCAAACATCCCCGCGGGCAGCGCGGCACAGGTGTCCTGGGGAGCCATTCCTCCCCTGCCAGGGCTCCTGCGCCGCGCTCGTCCCCAGGGACCCAAAGGTCCTGGGCTGATTTCCCCCCAATACGTGTGATTCTTGAAGTTTTGGTAAGAACTTCAGCAAGGAATAATATCATTTAAACATTCCTTTGAATACATCCTGCTGATCCCAGTGATTTGTTGGGCACCTCACTGTTTGTTGTGTGACAAGTTGGACTTTGGACAAGGTCAGCTCTTGAATCTTGATTATGTTTTTTTCCCCTTGAGCCAGAAGACATTGATTTGTACATCTAGTTTACCTTGTTTTCTTAGCCATTTGTGACACAGTACAACAGTTCCCATCGAAAAAAGTGTCATGTAAATAAATTACAACTTAGGACGTATACATTAAATAATTTTATAAATGAACTTTAAAAATGAAGGAATAAAAAATGCCAGTCCCAGCTTCTATGGCTGCAGTGATTATTCTGATCATGTTGTCATGTGTAATGAAGCACAGTCCCATCATTAATCAAAAGAACCAATCAGATAACTAATTTAGGCAATATTCTTTACCACAGGACATGTCGGTCAGTAAAAATGCATTAAAATAGCAAAAGATCAATAGTAGACACTAGGGACTGTGTTTACAAACCAGTCTTAAACTTTAGGGTATTGTATTCTCAGTCATACTGGGCATCTGATTCTTTTTAAAGATAAAATAACATATAAGATAAATGCTGAGATTTTATTTTCAGTTAATAATGTGCATTAGAGGCTGTCTGCTACAAACATGAATTGCTGCGTTACTTAATGATTTCCACAAAAGCGTGTTTAGCTACTTTCTAAATACACTGTAACTAGACTGGAGTGACACTGCACAGGGAAGAGTTGGCAGGTTCAGGATTTACCGATGTGTGCCTTCAATACCTTGCGTGGAAGCCCACATCAAACACCATACCTGGCAAACACTATTTATGTTCTGCCTTGGGCAGCCTTGTGTTTTACATAGTCAATACCTTTATTTAAATGCGGATTGAAAGGACTTTGTTGCGAGCCGAGGCATACTTTTTCTAAGTTGGATCCTTTTTTTCCTTTTTTCTTTTTTCCCTGAGAATGAGATTTTTTGCAAATCATTCCAGTAATGAGAAAGTGCATCTCAGATGTGAAATATCTCCATTGGATTTAATCCTTTCAAGATGGCAAAGGGAAAAGTAGAACAGAGCCTTAGAATAGCTGCGGCCCAGGTAAAGTCTGCTGCCCAGCCGCACACGTAGCATCACCCTACTGAACGAAGCCGTTCCCGGCTGCACTGCCAGCCTCGAGAGCCACTTAATAAGAGTGTAAAACCACAACGGAGTTAGAAGCTCAATAAGCAGCCTCAGCACTTAACCAGAACCATAACGAGCCACATTATTCAACTTCCACATGCAACGCGCGTGAACAGAGGGAGCGCTAAAGTACCGACGTGACAGCTTCACGGGTAGGAACAGCGTATTAGGGGGATGCAACATTTATATAATCTCTGTTTGGGAACACACACCTCATTTTCAGAAATACTCAGGAGCTGCCCATGCTGCTGTAAACATCAGTGCGAAGTGGAAAGGCAGTTGGCACCTCCATCAGAAGAGCCATGGTCCGGCCAGCACAGTAACAGCTCACCTGAAATGCTAAAAGTTGTTTCTATCAACCCGGTTTTGTAACAGCCTCTCAGACCCTGTCCTGTCGCCACGTGGGGAAGGAGGAATGGACAATCGAGTCATGCTTTGCCATTTCTATGGAAAAAAAAAAAATAAAAATCCTACAATTTGGAATAACAAACATCTTGAGAGGAAAAAAAAAATCAACCAAAAAACCCAACAAAAAAACCCACAACAAACGCCAACAAAGTACAATGCAGTTATTTAAAAATGGCAGGATGTAACTCACAAAGCAGCAACAGGGCACAGCTACAGAATACAACACACGAGAAAAACCTGTGGACCAGTGGGGTCCTTGTTCTTGCCACAAGCTGCGGCTTCGTGGCGGTCATATCTGCGGTTGCATATCTGATCGCACTCAGAGGAATATTCTTATTGAACTATTGAATTCCTGTTCAAATTACTTACGTTCTGGCCTCCACAATGTTCTGTGTGCCGAGATTCTGTGACACGTACAAAAAAAAAAACCCAAGGAAGTTTTTTTCTACAAGTTAAATTTTAAACCTGCTGCCTGATAGCTTCATGCAAACCTCCTAGCTCTTAAACAACTGTTCCCACCTCTCCTCACATTTTCTTATAGCCATCTCTTTTCCGAGCCAAAAAATGATAATCTATTTAATCTGTCATCACCCCGGAAGCTGTTCTATGCCTTGTGGACTTCCTCAGCACCTTCTCTAGTTCAACGATAGAGCCAGTCCCTCCAAGGGACTTTGGTGGCCTACAAACACGGAACTAGTGAGAACGTCACCAGAAAACTAAAAGCAGTCACAACGTATGTGGCTGTGCTAGTGGCACGGGGACGAGACGACAGCAAGAAATGTGCCACAAAACACTTTAAGTAGTCTCATTGAGATCGGTTATAATGCTCATGGGTTTAACAGTAATCGCATGCTTAAGCATTTTAAGGCCTGGCAGATTTGATAAATGAGTTGGTAGAAGACTACTCCTGTAGTCCAAAACACACCTAGTAGTACTTACCTTCAGAGAAGCAGGAAAGCATCTGAGATATTTGAGCTGCTGAGGACCCTTGCATTCTTCTGTTGTTTCAAGAGATTTTACTAGATAATGTTTGCTGTTGTTTTTCTTAAAAACACAGAACCTTATTTTATTGTACATAATTCAATTACTTCTTTCTATCCAATAAAATATGCTCATCCAAATAAAATCAGAATTACTTCCCTCTTTTGGCTTGGGTACAGCATCTTTTGTACCCAGCTAAGCAATCTTCACAGTGCTTGGCAATAATCCTGCTTAGAAGGGCAGGATTTAGAACAGATGCAGACTTCTCCATGTCGGGGTGCTACCAAGTTCTCTGTTGATTAGTAGGGTGCGTAATTGGGTATGACAGAATATAGATTTCTGGCAGCAAATCATTTCTAATGGGAGAAGCCACTTGCTGAGGACACCCACTTCAATTAAAGGTAGACCAAGCCTCTGAGTTAGGATGTTAACCCTGTGACTTCTCCCAGACCCACTACTTTTAGGAACTGGAATTCGGTGTCTGGCTGTGCCATTAACAGAGCAACAATCATGATGATAATGCGTAAACTTAGAAGTGGAAACAAGGCTTCACCAGAAAATAGTTTGCTGAAGCTGTCTCGCATGTAGCAATAATCTTTGATCATAGAATACCGTATAAATATTATGCAAACACCGTATACTGTGATATGCGCTAACCTCCAGCTAAGTGGAAGATCTCAAAAACATTTAATTTGTAAACTAATCGTTGCTGCAGATGTAGGTACGCTCTTTGTATGTGCAGTGTCAGCCCTTTGTGGGCCTTTGTGCATGTGGTCCTCGCATGCGCATCCCAGTTTGAAGTGGAAGGGGTGGAAGACCAAATTCTTCTGACTCACCACAGGAGTTCTGCGAAGACAAGCGTCTATTTAGACACCATGACACGATGCCTGTTGCAAAGCCCACTGAAGTCACACGGAGCTTTTCTGTTGGCTTAAATTCTACCGCCTCTTCCGCTTAAAACTGATCTCAAAGCAACAAGTTTTGTGTGTTTTAATACCTTCATCTGCTTATTTTTGATTAGACAGCATGTTCACCCCACTCGGAAGCAAATGAAAGGGTGAAGCAGTGTGTGTTACAGACAGATATGGGGATACAAGGTTGCCGTGAACCAGATATGAGTCCCTGTTTTATCATGTGGTTATCTCCTTGAAATCAGCAATAATCCTTATGTGCTTAATGTAAGGCATGTGCTCAAGTGCTTCATTTGATTAAAGCCTGACTGATTGGGCTAAGGCTTTTGATCTTGGCCTCTTCTTTTGAGAGCAGAAGAAAGAAAAGGGAAATCAGTCTTAGACAGCTATATTTACAGCACCACGTATGCCACTGCTGCTGTTCCATGGGAGCCATGACCTTATCTGCGATGAGGGTTCTCCACCCCACTGAGCAGCTCTGTGCAGACAGGTTTTGCACATAGCGCTGCAGACCCATCGGCTGGGCCATGGTGGTTGGGCATCGGTGACTTCCCTGCAGCTGGTGGGAAGGGCACAGTCCTGTGCTGCCGCTGCTGTGTGGAGCTTTGGCACCGGCAACGCTCCTGAGGACTCAACACCTGACCCAGGGCCTGGGGTTGGGGCCTGGGGCTTGGTGCTGCGCAGGCTCCTGGGAAGATGTGCAGGATCCCGCACAAAACACAGCGACGGGGGAAATGGCCGAGCCTGATGGCAAGGCACCTCAGCAGTAGTTTTCACTGCCAGCTCACTCCTGTGCTACTGGAGTTTCCCAAAGGAGCCTTTTAAGAGCTGCCACCAACTTTCCCATGGCCCATACTTCCTCCTGTCACATCCGTGTCTCCTGGATGGTTGGGCATGACCCGTGAGAGTTATGGATCCAACTGGGAGAGCGGGGAGGAGTGCAAGGACAAAGAGCTGTGCAGCGTATGTATCGCACACTTGTACAAGACTTCTGGAGGCTGCAGAGTGCAGCCTCCAGCGTTTCCTCCCACAACTTCTGTAGCAACTTTTTCCTGCGCAACAGATTTCGTTCTGAGTCTTTTCACAAGTGCGGGACTGCGATCACATACAAGACTCGCATCTAAAATGCAGCAGTTCATAGAGTAAAAAATGTCAGCTGCTTAACACTACACAGCAACAGTACAAACCAAGATGTGAAACATATCGAGCTGGAACTACAGGGGAATTTCAGGCATAAAATGTAATTGCTGGAACTGGAGTTTAGCCAGCACACCAGGATTCACACCCCTGTCTTGCAAAAATACTGCAATGAGGTGTGCGAACCGCAAATAATCACGACCTCAAATTTATGACTTACAGGCATCCTAGCATGGTGTTTCCAGCAATACTGTCTTCTCCCAGCACCATACTGGGACATTTGTTCTGTGTTGACTCAAAGAGGAGAATATTGCCCACTGATTTACCAGCACCGCTACGTGAAGTGCGATGGGCCTCTTTAGACATCCCTTACTCAAGTAACGATGCCTCACAGCTTGTGAGATATAACAACATCACAGCATTAATTGGCATAACTGCAACTACAGCATGAAGACTCTGTACCTTCTAAAATGTTTTTTAAGAGATCATTTTAACTAAATCTTTTAATTAACAATGTCATATATTTTTATTGCACTTTTAAAGATGACAATAATAAACACAGATAATAATTTGTAGAGAGAATATGAAGAGTGATGCAGGGTACTCTTTTATTCTTTGTTAAATCTACAGTTAAATTTGTGCCCTGCAAAAAATATCTTAATTTACTGCCATGATTCCCTTCACGTTAAAAAGGATTTTATGGTAGCACGGGTCAAACATTTGCCATCAAAATGTTTTCAGAAAAATTCGCATCTGTTCTGTTGAAAATATTTCAAGGAAATATTTGCTTTCCCTGAAAAAAAAAAGGAGTTGGGAAATTAAAGAATCAAAATATACCACGACAGAAGAAAGTACTTTCCTCAGAAAAGCTTTGGGAAATGCATAGTAGAGCGTATGTGTTGCTCCTCTCAAAAGGTGACAGAGGCCCTCCTTCCTCCCCCAGTGCATCCTACAGTAACTTGTCCCATCAGAAAGCAACCAGAGGATACACCTGGGGTAGGAAACACTGGCCCAGACCCACAGGCTTGTGTGGCCCTAGGGCTGGCATGGTTCATCCAACACAAAGAGCTCCTGCAGTTGCACGGACTGGCATGACACTCTTATTTTGGTATACTTTTTTGAGCTATATAAACCAAACAAGGGAGTTACAACTAAATAAGCCTTTCAATTGTATTCTTCGGACAAATTTTGGTATCTAGCCAATACATTAAAATACGTATTTTTAAACACAACACAAATGTTGCAGCTCACTGACCTGTGAAACAACGGAAATATGAAGAACAGTGAGGATTAAACCACTTTAAATCCCTCCAGCTCTCACTCATACACCATACGGGGAGAAAATAAAAGCGGATACATTTACACTGAGCTCTGTCCTCATTTATAAAGTGATTCCATAACACGTACAGGCTCCGGCACAATGGATAGTTATTTTTGATCTGTGCTGCATTTTAAACACAACAGTTTTTAAAGTTAAAGGAATCTGATTAACTCAGTGTTACAACTGACAGAAAAGTGACAAGGTCCAGCAGAAACAGATGTTCCCTGCAAGTTGCTTCTTCCATCCCACGCATCTTTTAAGAAACATTCAAATTCCATTTGGCACTTCTCCCAATAATTTTTCCCCATCTTTAATGCAATTGTAGGAAAATTTGACGCTTATCTCACTGCTATAAATTGAACAATAGTATTAAAGAACATCACTCACATTAAATCTAAGAAAGCGAGACCATAATAATGTACATGGTTTTATGCTAATCCCTTACCAGTAGTCTTGTGTGCTCTCTTTTGCTCGCATTAAAACTCTGCTCAAGGTAGATTAGTCTGTGCAAACCTACCATGCCTGCTGCACTCTGCTAGAGATTTCACCTCTGCATGTGGACCAACCTTCAGCAACACCATGCTGAGACCAACAGAGTCTCAGAGATAGAAGGTACTTCTGTGGCAGGTGGAAATCAGGCCAACAGTTCATCCCTACACACCTAACAATTCGTATCAACTGGAAACACGAGGCACTGCAAACCAAAATGCAAGTCAGTGATGGGAGTATGAGCACCGAGAAGTATCGATGTCTTGTGGAGGAACCCCAAATAAATGTCTGTCAGTGGTTCAGTATGGAAAAGAAAAAGAATTTAGCTAGAAAGGTCCCAGCCGTTTCATCATATCTGCTGAATGTGAAAAGCTTTAAAAACAAAAGAAGGGAATGTATGTGTGTATATATTATACAGTTTAATAACTCTGCTCTAACTACAAATTAATTCGAATCTTGTACTTGCATTAAAAATGAACTCTATCTATTTTATGTTGATCATTAACTAAGAATATTTCACACTAGAGATTTGTCATATTAAGGAGAATTGAAACCACTTATATCAATTAATTGTATTATACATAATCTTTACATAGATTACCAAAAATAATTTAGATTCTATATTAAGGAAATATTAAATACGAATTCTGCAAGGAGTCATGACCCAAACTCCTGTCTAAATAATATTTTGGGACAGGGAAAGGAACGATCGAAGTGTAAATCAAAAGCTGATTGTGAGAACTCTTCAGTGAAATTTCTCCATTGAAGAATGCAATGTAATACAAATTATGTGTTTCTTGCAAACCTGTCAGTATCCTTAGGGACAGTATCTCAGAGATGGGATGGAGAAGGAGGGGTTACAGCCCAGTGCTATCAGCAAGTACATAAAATAGGAGGTCCTAAATCCAGCAGGATAACCTGAAGCTGGGTCTCCTACATGCCAGAAAGCCTTGTTTTGGAGTTTCCTCTCTCCATTCGTGCTTTTTAAAATAATAATAATGATACTGATAATGGTGGTAATAATAATAATAATAATAAAAAACCACAAGTCAGCTTTTATTGTTGAATATTAAAAAAAAAACTTGGCAAGACCTTGAAGCAACGGTGTTTCTCAATCATCCTCATTTCTCATGGATAAGTTAATCCCACTAACCTACGAAAACAGTCAAACACAGAGTAGAAGAAAGCTGGTCTCTACTAGAGACCATTAGGTCAAGCAGTCCCAGAAGGGCATGAGGCTCATACAATTACGAAACTTTTGACCAGCTTCAGAAAAATACCTGCCAGTACGAATGCCAACCAGACAATCAATGCCAAAAGCTTTGTGAGTATTGCGCCAATTTTCACCTCCGTACAGTACCTGGCAATCACTTCACAGCAGCAGGAGGAAGTTCTGCAGCAGGAGAGGAGAGGACCACAGGGGCTACAATACCCCAAGGCACAGAGGAGGGGGTCAGAGACCACGAGGAGTCCAGAAAAAGCAGTAACGATCCAGAACGCGCTGTACCATTGCCAGTGATTCTGCAGCAGGGCAGGATTCTTGGCACAGGAAAGGGAAATAAATACTTATTAAATAATTGCTTACCTATTCAATAAAGCCAGCTTTGAACACAATTAACAGAAAAAGAGTCTAAATCAACTGGACACATGGTTCATTGTGAATTATTCATTTAGGGCTGTTCCACCACACATGAACCGAAGCAGTCACACAAGACAACATCAGCGGTATCATTTAGATGATACAGACTTTTCTCAACCCAGAGAAGGCACAACCTACTCTACACAAGACAGAAACGATGATATGCACCACCTCACAGTCACCGTGCCTGCCTTAATAGACCATTAACATTTTGTATATAACTGTCACGACGTTTCCACAAAAATACATACCCTCTGCGTGTCAAAACACAAACCTTTAAGTTTGCTCATCTTTCCTCACAGGAAGACACAGTAAGCCTCTGCCACAGCAGCCCCCTTGGGAGCGTGTCCGTTATCATGTTTTGGCACTGTGCAGGGCCTGGCATTCTTCACACAACCTGCACATAGCCCAACTAATTCTTGGAAAGAGATTTCAATACAAACTTCCCCAGAATATTATGGGAGACCCACTCAATTCTGAGTAAAACCTTGAAACAACTGACAAAAGGTTTTTGACGTTCTAACTACCAGATTTACAAGCAGCAAAAGTACATGCTATAGATCAAATTCCAATTACATTCTACCCTTCTCTGAAAAGGAAACAAAAACTTAGCCAAATATTTCTGATTTTGTGTGAGTTCCACAATCACCAAGCAGTCCACAAAGAGAATTCCTAAAGAAAAAATAAATTGCTAAACTTTACATCTGAATAATTCTCTGCTTCAGTGCCATATCATCCTCACATCTGTCATTACCCCATGCCTTTTCCATGCAGGACAAATTAATGATAGGGGAAGCTTCAGAAGTCCCACAAAACCCTGGATGTCAGGACCTTGTGTGCTGCCAGAGAGATGTCTCAGCATGTTGCAAATGCAATTTGAAAATTCTGGATTTGGAAATAGGGCTGTTTAGCTCCCGGATGATGCAGAGAATCAATTAATTAACAAGTGACACGAGACCTACCCATCTCTTTGCTTCACCATCCCACTGGGAAGCAGGAGGAGCGCTGAGCATCCCCCGGAGCGCGGAGGCAGCCCGCGGGGCTGGGGAATAGGGCTGCAGCTCCGTTCGCTGCTGCGCAGCTCCCACCTTTCAGAGGAGCTGAAGCTTCATCAGCATTTACTGCTGCCACAATCAGCTCTGAGGCTTTTCCCACCGCCTGAGACTCAGAAAGGAAGGGAAAACAGCGATGCCGTGCTAAGGGAAAGGCTGCTTGTCACACTACCATAAACAAAGGCATCAAAGACAGGCCATGTTAAACAAGAGTTTTGCTTTATCGAGGAAAGTCGCAGACAATTTAATCCAAAATTTCAGTAACCATTCTGATATGATTTTTTAATGCAGCTGGTTTTTACCTTATGGTCAAAACCAAAACCAATCAGAACACAAATGAGAATATTTGCAAAACCCAAAACAAAGAACAGCTCCAAGACCTCAACGTTCTGGAAAAGAGACCTTTTTAAACTTTTCTATCTAGTAAGTGTTCACAGTACTGCCTGTCCAAGAGCAGGCAATGCGACTAAACTGTCGCAGGGTCACAGAGCCCAAACGCAAATGGTGTTAAAAGCCAGCTCTCTCCAGCCAGCTGCGGGGACGACACGGGGACAAACATGGTGGAAGTGGCCACGTCTCACCAACAGGGAATGCAACAGCTTGAACAAAACATTTTCACCAGTTTCACAGTGAAAACTTTGTTTCAGTAAAGATAAGGGGAATTAAAAATTCCCGCAATAAGGCCGAGCACCGCTGAGCTGCCTAACCCAGCACAGGCTCCAGTCTTCCGTCCTCTCCCTTCCCTTCAGTTTCTTTCCTCGAGGCAGATGGATAAAATTAGAAACAGGCACATAATAGTGATCTTCATTCAAACAGTTTCTTGTTTACTCTCTGCCACCTACTTTGTCTACAGCTTTCTTTCAAGTAAATCATACAATTACTCTTTTCCACCCACTCTACATGTTAAGTGACATTTGATTAACAAATAAACTAACCCTTAATAAGAAAACTATTGTCTAAATAAGCGCTAATACTTTAAATTAAGTACTTTAAATACACCTAATTATGTATTTAATCAGGATTTAACAGGACATACACTGTATGCTAACTAAACACAAAAATTGGATTACTTAAAAGGTATTTATTGAGGCTTAAGAATTATATAGAAAAGAAGTATTTGCTACAAGCTGGCCCATATAACTTTTATTTACTTTAAATAACATTAATGAAATAAATGCTTAAGTTCAGTGATATCACTTACAGTTGCTTCGTGGTTAAAAATACGTATGTCACACAAATAGGATTGTTCCCATATGGTATGCATAAATGCATTTAACCTGGAAGCATCAAGCTGGTTTCCCGTATCCCACATCTTACATCTGAGCCTCGCTAGCTTGTTTCTAACTATTGGCATTTGGGAACTGCCAAAATTCAGAATTTGTGGTCTGTGGGAAGCGTCAGCATTTTGAAATCAGTTTCCATTCAGATTCAGAACCACCGTTTTTTTTTTTTCTTCCCCCCCCCCCCCCTTTTATTTCCCGTTTTTCCCTAAACTTTTCACAGACTGGAAATCCATCAGAGCTGCCCAGAGCCATGCCTGCTGGAAGCCTGGGGGTCTGCCTGGGAGTCTCCTTGTGTTCGGGGACGGGGTCTTCCTATGCAGATGTAAATCCGGAAAGCCGAGGTCTGGGATGCGGGGCAGGCTTTCGGCTGTGGCTACCTTCGAGCCGCGAGTGCTGGCAGGCAGCCACCCAGCCACGCAGGTGACCTGGCAAGAAACCAGACAGATTTACAATGAAAATCTGCTTAGCAGGCTAGGTTCTCTGGGAAGATTCATTGAAAGCCAGATGTTTTCATGAAATGTTTCGCTTTTGACGAATCGGCATTTTCTGATGGAAAAAAAAAAATAAAACAACTTTCTCTCTGAAAACTTCCTCCGAGCTCTGCCAGCAGCCACTGAGAGGAACCAACAGCTGCCCGGTGGGGCTGGACACTGCTTGGGACAGTGTCCCAGGGCCTCCCAGCTCCTGATCCTCCTCCCTCACTCCAGAGGTGCCCACCACAGCTCGGGCTACAGGAGGGATCCTGCTGTTCTCCTCCACTGCTGTGCGCGGGAGCTGGCCCCAAGACAACCATCCCCGGTGCTCTCCTACCTCCAGCACTCGTGTCCAAACACTGGCTCCACACCAAGCGGAGCAGGAGCAAACACAACAATATCTTCAGGGTCTCTGAGCAGCCCTAAAAACCCCCAGTCTGACCATCAGCAGGCGGGCAACCCCCTGGGGGTGGGTGCTCCCGGGGTATCAGCATTACACCCGCCCGCCTCGTCCCCTGGTGCAGCAACCCAAGGGTGGTGGTGGCACAGGAGCCCCCCAGGGAGCTGCTGGTGGGGTGTCCCTGGCTGCCTGCCTGCCTCCGGCTGTGTCTCATGCACCAGCCTCTCCAGCAAACCCGCGGGCGCCGGCAGCAGCACCCCAGGGATCTAACAAGCTTTAGCTTCCAGGTCTTCTTGCCACCTTCTGCTGTCTAATGCTGGCTGCCGACACGAGCAGCCAAAGGCAGCCGGGGCTTGACAGCTGAACACAGCTCAGACAGATAACGGCTTGTGTCTAACAAAGCCATTCCTAATAAAAATAAATAGCATAAAAGCGATGAGAAGAGGACCGTGCTGCACGCAGGGCTTGGGGAGTGACTGAAGTGCGGCGCTTCTTTCAAAACGTGAGCTATCTGGAAGTGGCACTGAAGGCAAGCCCATGAGAAGTGCTGATGAAAACTCTGCTTAAAGACCTCTTTTTCGGAGGCAAGCAATGCCATACGTCTTTCTCTCAGCAGCAGGCCAGACCCACTACTTTGTTTCTGGTGCTACAGTAAATGGTACACATTACATAGTCACCAGGTCTTCAGAAACTTCACCTCCGATATTATTTTAAAGGACTTTCAGCTGTGAAAACCAGTGTCGTTTTATTCTCCAGACATAGCTATCTTTCAAACGGAAGGTCATTTATTTTTTAATACACAAAGTATTAAAAAAAAAAAATCTCTTGAATCCATCACATTCATAACATCTGTCTGTCCCAAAGTCTCAAAACATTAACACATACTTTGACTGTAAATATGTTAGAATATCCAAATAACTGTGTGTCAGATATGACACTTTCTTGTGCTAGTGAAACCCAGATGAAATTCATCAACTTCAGTAGACTGCAGATTTAGAGTTCTGTAAATACGGGAAAAAACTGGCCCTGTGCTTTAATTAACATTTTAAATCAAATCTGCATTTGAAAATGTTCCAAAATTGGAAGAGATCATAAATAACCTTGGTCTGCAATATTAGACTAGAACATACTTGTGCATTCTTTGCTTTAAAAAAAAAAATGTGTTTTTTATCAAACGATAATTATGGTTGTGCTTGAAATGATCACCCTTAAATTCTTCAGGAAGGTTAAATGACTGCTGAATATTAATATTTTCCCTTTAGTCAGGGATTCAAAACAATTCCCAACAAAATGTTGCGGCCGACGGATTTGGAGGGCTATGTCATTAAAAGCCGCTGCCATTATTCCGCTTACATGCTTGTTCTGCAGAGACCATATTTTCAGTAATAAATAATGTTTTGAAACAAACAGGTGATTTCTGTAAGAAGAATCGACAGTATTTTTTTGAAGGCAGTGGTTTCTGTAGAAACCTTTCCTCTCTTTGTCCTCTCCTATCTGCAGGGTATTGACAGCTCTGACAAGACTTTGATTATCTAGTCAGCAGGAGCCTGAGACTTGTCACTTGTCAGGTGTGAGCCGGCAGTCACGCAGCTGATGAAACAATTGAAAGGAGATAGGCTGAGCATGAGGAGGATCAGGGTCATCAAGCCCAAAATGTATGCCTGTCTAGTAAGGGGATGGCTTACACCCTCATTAATGACTCCAATAAGGCAGGAGAGGGAGGCGGGGAGGAGCTGGAATAGGGAAATGAGAAACGCAGAGGTTGGGGATGGTGGAGGAGCTCCAGCTGTTGACATCCATTTCTTGCCCACGGCTCTGCAGCCACCAGAGCCCCTGAAGCCCCCAGAGAAGCCCTAGCGCCGCCGGCATGCTGCCTCCCTGCGCCCGTCCCCTGCCTGTCACGGGAGGTGAAGGTGACACTCTCCCCCACCTCTTCTCCCACGTGGCAGACGGGTTTTCAAACCGCACTCCCCAGCGGTGGGGCAGAAAGGCAGGGTGGCTCTCCAGCTGGATCTGTAATGGGTCAGTACCCTCTGGTTTCACCCCACGGGGAGAGCTACCACCAACCCAACCACTTCTAAGCGACTGTGCTTCAACCATCCCCGGCATTACATAGAAATCCCAGCCGCGACAAACACCTTCGGTTCACACGCTAAGAGGTCTAGGTGCGTTGGGGTGATTTCTGTCAGCCTCGGCGAGAGTTGCTGTCCCACCACTGCTGAGGACATCTGCCCGGTCATCTGCACCTCGGCACTGGACCGAGCAACTGAAGCTCCAAGAGGGGCATTTACTAATCCCGAGGCGGGCTTGGTCAAAGAGGGCAATATAGAACAATAGCCGCTGTCTTGCAATTGTCAGGACTTAAAATGCTTTGTAGAAAGATGCCTGTAATCCATAACTAATATCCTCTCTGTATATATCATACACAACTGGCGGGTCAGTTGATAGGAGCTTATCCTAAGAACATTTCACACAAAACTGGATTAGTACAATATGCTTTGCACTGGAAAAATCATTCACAAACTCCAGCTCGTGTACAACCCAGGACTTTTTTTGGTTGGTTCTTCTCACGTTATACACTGTTTTTCTGTGATCAGCATTAGCTACCTATTCATATTAAAATGCAGTTCAAGGTGTGCTTCGCAAGATTTAACAGGCAAAATAGTGCCGCCCAGAAAGTCTCTTTTAAATTTAAATGACAACATAAATTATTATACACATTTAGCTAATGCCAGAGGAAAGATCATGAGTATTGAGGACACAATCTGTCAGTTATACCCGTGCAAACCTACGATCATTTCACTGATTTCAGACCTTTGCCTCCAAGTCTGTCCAGACACAAAGCCACTGAGATCAGAATTCGGGGTCCTATCACAGGTATAAATTGTGAGCTGCATTTACTAGTTTATGTGAGCACCAAAACCTTGCAGAAAGTTTGAGAGTTGCCTGTTGTCCCTTATAGAACTGACTATTGGTGTTCCTTAAATCTGTGGGATACTTAGATGTATGGATAAGATAAGCATGGATTAACTATGTCTGACTATGCATATCAACGAAGGAGAAAATGTTGCTCTGAGATAAGGCAGCAATGAAAACCTACGAGGCAGGACCACAGAGGAGAAGAGGCTGAAGGTCTGTGAGACTTGCACACAGTGGGACACAACACCAGAGGGAAGAGGTGGGTAGTTAACAGGCAGGGCAAGAAAAGAAACAGCTCTAATATTCAGTATGGAATGTCAGAGGTAGATTACCATTTTACATTTCTAAAGTTGCTTTGTTGGAGTCTTTTTTTATCAGCTGTGCACAAGAACTTTATTGACATAAATGGGAAGACAGCTCACTGTAGTCCCGCACGTGGGAGGTGTGGTCCATGGCAATGGCCCTGATGAATGTTTGAGAGGTAAAGCCTTTCTCGCACAGCTGGGCAGTTACCATGCACTTGGCCAATCCATCAGTGAAACATTCTTCACTGAGGATTTCAAAGCACGTTTTAGGAGTTTATTGCAGGTATCCTAACCAGGATTTCACATGGCTGAAGGAGAGAACATTAATGCACCCGCTTCACTGAGGGCTGTACGCTAACTATAATTCCCTATATCTAAACATAGATGTTTAGGGAGTTCTCAGTATCATTCAAAACTAGAATACAGCTTAGAAAAATACAGCATACAAAGTTAGTTATTCTGTAGCTTTTAGGGGTACCCATCATGGTGAAACGATACTTGAATTTCTTCATAAGAGAGCTGGTTCTGGGCTTCTAACCACGGATCCAGTACGGAATGGATACTTGATAGGAGAATGACAGTGTGATAAATAACGCGCTCACCAAGAATAGCAGGGAACAATGAATGACAGGTACAGATCAATGGACTATCAAGCATGTTTTCAGGCATCAGTTTATTGTTATTAATACTTTGACTTAATCTCCAGCTTTAAAATAAATGATAACGCATCCACTGCTGTCTTTCAGATTTGATTTCTCGTCTCTAAAATATTGAATCAGGAATGTAACCTGAGAATGATAAATTTACACCAACATAATAAATGCATTGAAATGAATTACTTGCGCCATTCTTGGGAAGGGACTGGGTTTGGCTGAGTGCATGGGAAACCCTCGTCTCACCTGCCCATCCCAAGGCCCCACACTCACCCATCATCACCTGCAAAAGCAAATAGTATCCTCTTGAGACTAAATCTTACTATGCAATTAGTGAACATTTATTTGAAAACAATACTAAGGATCAGGCCCAGTGTTGGGTGATGCTCAGACATTTCCATGCTGGTTTCTAACTCATTGACCTCCCAGTGCAGGGCCATAGCCTGGACTTGCTCACACCCCAAAAATTATCGGAAATAACTTACAAGAAGATCTTGGCTGCCCTAGGTTGCAGAAGGAGAGTGATTCAACGAAGTGCAGGGGGCAACCTAATTATTCTGATACTGGCAATAATTTCCCGAGTAATATACCAAGGGCTCTACAGCACTGGCAATAAGAGTTCAGCTCCTCCATTATTTGAGAAGAACCTGTCTCATAATACATGGCTTTGAGTCCAGATTATGAATTTATCAGACCTTTGCATTGTTGGGATGTCTTTTTTCAGCTGGGGACACTGCTTTACTACATTCAAACCTGAAGAAGTATATTAGCTTTAAGTAAAGCAACGCTTCCTTCAGCTCCAGCCAAAATACTGGAATGTTTCATCCATGGAAGAGAGTCCTATCACCATCTACTGTCAATCGTAATAATTCATAAAGGATGCCACAGAGATTTGAATGTACTATTTGATCACTTTTTCAGCTCTTGCCATTTTGTTACACGAGCAGAGCTTGTGATAAGATCAAACCAGAAAGCTATCAATGCTCAGCTATCAATATACATATTTTCTAGAATACAAAATCCTCCAGTTAATATAAAATAATTGTGGAAATGGTTGGCAAATTAAAGATGGTTGTTATAGATTCCAAAAATACTTTTGCTTTCAGCAAAATACATTTTTAATTACTTTCCCACTAGCTGTCATTTTTCATAAACCAGTCTAGACAACTCGTGCCAAATCATGCAAAAACTGATCTCAATGAAATGCTTTCCTCTAACGCCAAAGATCAGAAAATGGTCTCTTTTTTTTTTTTTTTTAAAGCACACGTGTAGTTTTACAAAACATTTCTAGATAAACTTTGCTGTTTGTGGAGTGCTAAAAAATACCAGAATTTCCCTTCTAAAAAACTGATATATTAAAATATCAAGTAATACCAAATAATTTTTTTCCGGTTTAGAAATGAACTTGAAAATATAAATATACACATCCATATTGTATTTTTATTATCCCCTGAATTCAAAGTCTTTTTCCCAAAACATGTTACTACAAAGCACAAACTAGCAAAATCTGATTCACCACGGTTATAGGATGTACACATATGTTTCTACCATGCCTTTTATCTTATTTATCTTAAGCATATTGAAAAGGAGGGAGGAAGAGCAAAAAAATAGTCCAAATTCATATTTCCTTTACACTTTTGACTGGAATTATTAAGCTGAGTTATAGCACTCAGAAGTAAGGAATTATGTATAGTAAAGAATGTAGATTTTGCTTTTAGCGTCATAATCAATGTCCAAATCTAAAATTGATATAATTGACTGTTAATTAATTCCCTTGATATTTTCATTAGCACATCCAAGCAACAAGTCTTCTGTTTGGCACTTCTGAATTATTCAGGAAGTACTCAGATTGCTATAATGAAGGCGTTACTGCCTGATACTATGCTGGCTAATAAAGTTAAATGCAAGGCATGCTTTTATTTTTCTGTTCTGATTGGACAATCAAAGGTTTCCCTTAAGATATGTGAAATGAAATTTCAGAGCCGCACAAAAAAAAAAATGTCAAGAGAAATATCCAAAGATATTTTTGTGAAAAAATCCAGCCATATACTTTAAATAATTGTAGCTTTCCTTTAAGTCCTCTAACCCTGCAATAAGAAGGGTTGCTGTGGGTGGCATCTAAATTTGTTTTGAAAGCTCCTAGGTCTCTGGAGCTAAGGTTGCCCATCAACCCTCCGGGTCTCAAAACATTTGCAGCAACCCAACCGGCCAAATGGCGAGTACGGACTTACTAGCACCGTTGCCCTTGCTAGCTGTCCCTCCATTAGCAACGTGACCAGGATACTCCCAAATACTCCTACAAATCCCTGAGCAAATCTTGGTGTCTTTACCCAGGTAAATCCTCTCTCATCTCTAATGTTGATTTTGACAAGGGAAAGACTTGAGGATTGGCCTAACCAGGAGAAAGTTAGGAATGCTCTTTCTGGAGGCTTTGGTGCATGATTGTGTCAAAAGCCAGGACAGCTGGTAGGGCTTTATGCTAAACTTGGCAGCTTTGTGTCCTTTTTTAACACTGTTTTTTTCTTGTAAGGTACTAAGTGGCAGAAATCCCATAAATCTTGCCATTCCAAAAAGAAAAAGCTTGAGGGGACTGGGTGGTACATTTGATGGATGCACTGTCCTTAATGCACTAGCCTCTTCCCTAAGGGATTATGGTTTTGAATTTAGTGCAGAGAATGAACTGTTCCTCAACTGATGGCAGCAAAAGTTTATCAGCAAAGGATAGTTTTACCTTTCAGATCATCACTGTTCTCTGACGTGATCCTACTCTGTACAGATCCTTCAGTGCCACTCACAAAACCAATAAATAGCCACTACAGAGGCAATTCAGGTTGGTGGTTTTTTTCCTTTTTTTTTTTTTTTTTTAAAGAAACAGAATGCTGCTAGTCCTAATTAATTTAATATTTGTCACTTGGACACCATCTCCCATATGACAACCTCCAAAGACTTTACAAAGATTAATGACACCCCATTATATCAATGAAGCAGAAAGAATAAGAATTAGTTCACCCATCACTGAAATGCACTCTCTTCCGGGGTGGAACATGACAGCTACTTAACAGTGTATAACATGGAAGAATAGGGCCTTGGGGAACCAAGAACCCACCAGTTACTTCAGGTGAAATATGGGTCCTACAGCAATGAGGTGGTTCTTCTCAGGTCTTGGTCACTGAATGGGCAAGTTCTTCTCAAGCCTCTTGTGGGATCCAATGGCTGCAGGAAGACAATGCACAACTCTAATGGAGGAAAGTGGAGGAGGTTTTGCTGATAGTCCTTTGGTAAGAGACTACAGGACCACAAATTAACATCAGTAGGGTCATGGGGATAGATGCTTCTCTGAAAACTGGGACTTAGACGTCTTTTTAGAAAGAGAAAGTGAAAAAGCATGACACCTTCAAACATTGAATTCACCTTGTCACTATGCAGAAGGTTGGACCACAAGCCATGTAGTTACCCACCCTGACCAAAAACCTCAAGGGAGGGGTTAAGGAGTTTCCGTATATCACTCTTCATGTCTAGACATTCAGAGAAAAGAGATCTCTTCCCATGGGGAATTGCCCTGTTGCTAACATGGAGGGGCTTATGCCTATTGAAGGACAGGAGGGACCCCGCAGCCCTGTGTGGGAGCACCTGCAAGTGGAGCTGGAGAAGGGTTGGTGCCTGCTGCGAGCGAGCAAAGCCTCAGTGCCCCATGGCACCATGGTAAACCTGAGAGTGCAGAAGCAACATTATGTTCTTTCTTCCCTCCTAATAACTCAAGAAATTATGTAAGTCAGAAACAAAAGCCTATTTTGGCAGCTGCGGTGGAAGGGGGGCATTAGCTTGACACCACCCCACCTCTGTTGACAGTGGAGGCTGGATGAGCTGCCAGGACAGCCCCCACCATCACTGCCAGCTTGGCTGGAGAAGTGGCTCTGGGGACACCACATGCCCCCATGCCAGTGCCTGTGACAGCAGGTGAAGGACATCTGCCTGAGATGACCATTCATTGTACAGTCGAGGTGTTGAGCACACCTTCTGCTTGGCTCCATGGCCACCCCACCAGTGCAAATCAAAGCCCGCCTTCTTATTTTGTAATTAATATACAGGTGGTTGCATTTTATGTATTATATATCACTCAACGATTAAAAAAGGGCTTCTAAATACACACTGTACAGCTTTATCAGTTAATTTGAACTTGCTGAAAAAAAACCACCACGTTTTTAGATTTGATCCTCATGGTCTTAAAATATTAATCAGACACATGCTCAGTATTTTTTTTTTTAATCCAACTGTCTCCAGAATGCTTATTGACAATTTACAAAGAGGGGTTAGAAAATAGTAAAGGGAAATATGTAAGTAATTATGGTTCTAGTATTGCAGGGCCAAGTGAAGTAAATTAATGTAATGCAAACATTTTGTGGATTTGTTTAATTATTTGCAAGTACAATTAAATCTGCAAGTACAATTAAATCATAGTGCAGTGGATGGGGGTTTATATAAATGGGAATGTTCCTAATGAGTCTTTTTCAGAACACTCAAAATTCTTTGCAAAATACAGATATGCTTCCAGGTTGTTTATATCCACTTGCTGAACAGATGACTGTACGTAGCTGTGGCTACATTCAAAAAAACCTTGGAAACAACTTTCAGATAGTTACTGACGAAATTCCATTTATGCCAAGGACCAGCACAAACCTTTCCACCTTTGCTTCCCCATGGGTCTTCCCTAAAGAGCTCATGAGGACTTTTTGGAGTCTGGTGTGGCCCAGTAAAGCAGAACAAGCAAAAGGGAATTTTCACCAGGTCTGGGTGGTACCTGCAGGTATTTCTTACCTGCTTGAGAAATTACTTTCTGTGGACCCTGAGCATCCACCAGTCCACTCGTATTCCAAATCTAAGAGCACATGAACGTTAGAAAGACCCTGAAAAGCTGCAGCATTGCGACTCTGCCACCACTGAAGCCAATGAGTTCACCCCAGGGCTCACAGGGAGCAGCCAGAGACCAATGCTTAGACCTTTTGAGAATTCAATCCTAAATGACTACAGCACCTCCAAGCAAAAAATGAACTAATTTTGTTTAAACAGGTAAGGTTATATATTGTTCCTGTTGAACTAAAAATAACGTTGCACATTAGGACGCTTCTTTTCTGAAATATATTGCAATCAACAATTCAATGTCCTGCAATTGCAGTTTGGATTTCACACGCTTACGCAGCAACAGCTAAAACACAGTACGCCTTTCCCTCTTTTTCATTAAGAATTGAAAAAATACTGACCTAGAAACTACTGGCTAAGTAGTATTCAAGATGTTGTCTTGAGCTCCTGAATGGAGTCAACAAAATAATTCAGAACCTAAAGGACATTCAGCAACATTTCCACATGTCTGAGCACTATACAGCATGGAGTACCCAATGTGCAACAAAAGTCATCTAGATCTTTCTGTCTGCAACTCACAAAGTTGAGATGTGTTTTGAAAATACATCTTTGGCTTTGGTTCTTCAAAGAAATCCTGAGAAGAGGTGAAAACAGAGAGACTGTTCGAAACACTCCAAAAGGCGCGTGTTCTTCCAGAGACTGTTTAATTACCAACTGAACTGCCAATCCTTTCAGAAATGGATCAAAAAGCCACAGAAAGCAGTGACTTAGCAAAAAGAAGCAACTTCCTATTTTTTTTTTCTTTTTTCATTTAGAGAGAAACTTTTTCTCTTTTTTCTTTGCATTTCCAGGAATTTTACAACTAGTGGCAAATGTTCTGTGTTGCATGGCTCCTACACTTTTAAAGGGATGAGCAAACATGCATGGTATTCAATAATGCATAGAAATGTCATATCTTTTAGGCATTACCCCATCCCCGTGAGGTCATCAGCCTTTTGATATTTCTAGATTTAATCTTACTTTAGAGCAATCAACCACAGAATTTGCTTTTTCTTGATCTTTCTCTGAAATGCACAGCGTATCGGTATTATCGACTTGGCGTCGTTTCAGGTGGTTACGGCGTTCATGCCGAGCAGGGCATTGAAGGGGAGAGGGGTGGCTTGGATAATTTTTTTGATGAAGGAAAAATCTAGAGCCTTGGCCCTAAGGTACCAGCTTTGGTCAGCTGAGGGCTTTGGTCTACCAAGCTGGAGATGAGAGCAGAAGCCCTGCTTGTTTGGCTTGCAGAAGGATGAGCGTGAGCATGCCTGTGGGGGAGGGAGGTGATCAGAAAGTGAGGAATCTGCTACTAGCCTTTAAATTGAAAGCTTTATACTCCACGCTTTTATAACTGATGTTTTATAGATGTAAAGTGTTCACAGCCTCAGTGACAGCATCCAGTATACCTTTCTGAAATGAACAGGCACCTGACCTCAGCTGGGTCTTTGATGTGGTGGCTTCAGCTCTCAGTATGTAAATATGTTTATTTGCTACAGAAGCCAGTTCTTCAGGATGACTGACTATGGTTGCTCTCACATAGGGATGCGAGAGCACAGGGGAACCTTCCAGAAGCAGAACACTCTGTGACCACTTGGCTTTTGTGTACATATTAGACAGGGAACACTGCCCAAAAATACTACTGAGCTTTGCATATAAGTGCTGTTTGCTGTCTGCTTCCTTACACACATAGTTTTCCCAAGTTCAGAAACTCAGATAAGCTCATTCTATTCAGTTCTCCGCAAAACCGACCTGGAAATTTTTTTTTAAATTACGTGAAAAATAAAAAAAATACTTCATTTTAAAAATATTTCCTATAAATATTTCTTTAGAGATTGTCCACGAGACCAAGATTATTTCAAATTAATGCAGTTACCAGAAATCAATACTATGCAAACATCCCTAGTATTACTTCCCGCTCAGGACACAGACCAGGCTCCCACTTCTCCCACAGGTGAACCATTTGTAGAATTTGTAGAATTAGGGCTAAAATTACAGAAGATTTGCTTGTAGTGCTATTAAAGCAACACAGGTGTGCTAAAGCACATAAGACATCATTCAGGGAATCGATGGGTTAAATAGATCTTTTTTCAGCTTTAGGATTTGTATGAGGAAATGATGTACATGTAGCCAGGCGCCTACCAAGGACACGGCACGCACTCTGACAATGGCTTTCCTCCTTATCTAGGATCTTTTAATAAAGTGTTAATTATAAAAGGCTTCTCAACTCATTGTTTAGAGTCCTAAAGAGAAGCACGCTTTTCCTGTCAAACACGAAGGGTTTGCAGCAAGTGAATTTGTCTTCTATCACTAAGCTGTATTTTCCCATGAAGTGATTAGTTTCAATGGGTTGGCGCTGCCCTGACGTTCTGTGGGCTCCCGCGTTGCCTGCGCTCCCCGCCTCAAAGATAAACCACAGCACGCCACGCCAGTGCCTTGCCACCAGCCCCGTGTCTTGGAGGGGTCCACTTTGCGCTATTTTACTAGTAGGACAGATGTTCAGGTTGGGCCTTTTCCCAGCGAGACCCAACGGCCAAGCGCTGCCCATGGGATGCGCAAAGGACCCGCACAATTAATCCTGCTCAAGCTAATGCATGCAAGTCTCTGATGTTGTGTTATGGTGAGGGGTGAAAGGCGGCGTGCAGGTGGCCTCCTCTAGACCATTCATTACCATAAATACTTCTATCACGTCCTCTGTTGTCACTCACTGGAAGAGTAAACAGACTGGCAGATGAAATACAAAAAGGCCAGTAATAGGGGTATTAACATGCAGTTCCATTAACTTTAGCCAAAATGGAATGAAAAGTGTGGGAGAAAGAAAAAAAAAAAAATATCATCTGAAAGCAGCACTGTCTCTAGTATGACATGCCGTGTAAAATGAGCCTTCAAAGGAAAAATAATATCACTTTGTAATGCTGATATTTTGCTGACTTATTTATTTTATGACAAAAAAAAGCATTGTGCTGTGTGAACGAATATGAATTTACTACTTTTAAATAAGCAAATAAGAAAACAGAAGTAGATCAGTATAAAAAGCTCCCTGTAATACTTTGGCATAAACTATAGTAATGAGCAATTAACTGGGGATAATCAGGCTCACTTTATTATTTCCCATGGCCTGTTAGGGTATCACCTTAACTCTGTGGCCAGGTGTTCACATGGCTAAGCCCTGGCAGTCACATATCTGCTATTCAGATTTTGAGCTAGTCAGACCCAAGCCAGCTCCAGCATAAAACCACCCAACCCCCCTTACACTAATCTGCTACTGGGAGGCAAGTGGGGTCCTGACAGCTCCCACCCAGCCAGCCCAGTGCCCGAGGACAGACGTGCCCCAGGGTTTAAAGCACAGAGGCATCAGCTCCAAGAATTCTCATAGATAGAGACCAATTTCTACTTCACCTTCAACATAGGAAGTGTGAAACAAAATAAAACCATTCAAGAATGAAGCATCGCTAGGGCTTTGGAGATGTCTGAACTTCAGTGTTCCTTTTTAATAAATGGAGAAACGGAAGAGCATGGGACGTTTCCGAGACTGGCATGAGCACCAGGGCTGGTTACATGTTGCCTTTTAGCCACCTAACTGCATCTGGACACACTTTTTTCACACTGAGGAAGAGAACAGTATGCAGACCTTTGAAACAAAGATCTTAAAGAGGGGTAGGAGGAAAACACCAGGATGCCTGCTTCAGACAGTCCCGTATTGCTTATCTCAAACTCATTTCATACCATTGCTTTTGCTGTATTTATCCCTGCATATTTTGCCTGATCGGAGGCAGTTATTGCTCGAGGATTATTATTGTACAGCTTTATATTGCGGCAGCACCCAGGAGGCCCAGACACAGAGCAAGCCACCTCCGTGCAAGGTGGGAACATGTTACAAAGTGGTGCTCTTGTTGGAGGAATTCATAATATAACTGAAGTTGGGTCTGAGAGACATAGGCTGAACTCACACTCGCATCCTATTTGGACAAACATTCAAACACACTGTTAAGTGACTTACTGAACTGGGAGATGGCTGGCCAAGATCACTTAATTGAGTAAATGTGAATGCCTCTGTTTTAATCCTAGTCTAACTCTCCCAGCTAATACATCTTAATCATACAAAGAGATGCTACCTTCCTCTCCGGATCCACCGCTCTTTGATCAGTACAGTGAACCAGAAAAAAGGTTTGCAAACACAATCTAATGCACATTTGAGGACACCTGAGGAGCCCCAGCGCCCTCTATTTGCAACAAACCATTTTGCTAAGAACATTTGCTGCTAATGATCCTTGCTATTAAAATATGCACATTTTGGCATGATAACTCTTTCTGTGCCTAAAAGGCTTACACTTCCACCAGGCTGCGGTCTTTGTTTGCAACGTGTTTTCTCCACAATTACAGATGTTGCGGCAGTAGAGATCATATTCTCTTGAACCTTTAGGACAAGTTGCCTTACATATTTGCCCCAAATGTCACCCTAGGAATGGTCTCCTCACCCTCCAGGACATGCCATCCCAAAGCAGAAGCTGACACTTCTGCATTCCTCAACAGCTGCTTCTGCAAAGGCTCTGCAAAACACCATCTCAGAGCACGTCCTTCAGAAGCCCCGCGGTGAGAGTCCTTACCCAAGCCATGCAACTGCTGTTCTTGAGCATTTTTTTGCTCAGACACTACACATACTACATTTCTAGAATTGCTAATACACTAAATTGCTCATACACTACAGACACTGCACATATTTTACATTAAAATTGAGATGAAAGAGTGCTGTATGCATTATGCCTGCACATGGATGTTATATGAACTCTTCTGTTGTTTGCCTTTCAGTACTAGTAGATAACCATTCTGATTCTACCCAGTGTTTTTATTGAGCAATGCTACGAAAGGATTAATCAATTTGCATACAATATAAATCCACATTCATCTTTTATTATTGCACAATCAGGGAGCTTTAATGTAACATAAATTCAAGTGCTACATGCTTTGATTGCTCTTTGTAAAAATACTTAAATACCGTTCATTTGGAAAGAATCTTACGGAAATTTTCAAAGTGATATATGTGGTATTTGGGGAAACTTTTCAGAGAAAATCTCTGTACAACAGTGGGATTTCTGGCCTTCCCCAAGTTCATTAGGTGCTGAGTGTCTCAATGAGTAGAGTGTCCATAAATGTTTTCATTTAAAAAGACCAAACTGAACCATGGAGGAAGAAAATGAAAAATCAGCTGATACTAGGAATTTACAGTATATAATGAATAGAGAATGTAAGCAATATTTTAAAATTTACTGCTCTATTTGCTAGTGAATTTAAATTATTACTAGACTACATAATGCTCATTGTGTTTAGGACTATCATTCAGAGCCTGACTTCCAATAACCAGCAAACCCCCTCTGGTCCCTTTGAAAAATCCCAATTCAGAAGAGTTATGTGGAAGTTTACAGAAGTAATTTTTTAAGGAATTATTAGTAAGCAGTTAAGAGAGGCTGGAGAAATGTGACCCAAGTTACAAGCCTGTTACATGACAAAAAGCAAACCAGAATTCTTTTTATTACAACACACTGACGATAAGTCTATTGCTTTAAATACCTTTAAAAATGAAAAGGCTGTTTCTGGATGACTTTTATCAATGTGATAAGCTTTCCTTTTGCACCCTCCTTTTGGGTCTTGCAAGAACCAAGAACAGCAAAACGCCACAGAAAAAAAAAAGACAGACAGATTCATCTTAGAAAGAAGTAGAATTGCCACTTTGCCTGAAATTTCCATCCCAGTTTTAGAACTTCAAGAAATTTAGATGGGGTTTGGAAAAGATACTGACATTTTGAGTGATTATCTGAAGAGCCTTGAAATATCTTAATTGCTTACTGGTAGCAGGGTATTAGTAACTGCAGCTCAGTAAAGGAAGGGGGAGATAAAATGCTTTCTTAAGCACATATGTGATTCTATGTAAATCTGAACTGCTGCCTGAAATGTTTGCCAATAAAGACGAAAGTCCCACAACATAGTCACAACATGATATCTATCATATGGCTTCCTGGCTGTTGTGTATGTTTTTGCTGTGTGTAATTGACTGTGTTGGTGTTTGCACTACCTAGAATTTGCATATTAGCTCAAACACTGTATTCTGGGTGGGCCTGATCCTGCAAGCTCCCCGAGAGCCTCTGGCTGCCCCTGAAACCAAGGGACACCAACACGGGGCTCTCAGGAGGTGCCGAGCACCGCACCTCTGTTTCATTTCCACATTTGTCATCCTTTGAACAGAAGCTGGTTAAAACTGCCCACATTTCTATGATCACAAGCACAAATGTTGAGATTTCAGGCCTTAGAATAAAATATACCAGCTCAAAAGATGACAAAACATAGGCTCCACCACAGCCAACATTTGGGTTACTCTAAATGCATAGTTGTGGTGGGTGCAAGAGTAAAGTTCTGAGATTCCATTTAGTTTCCAAATACCCCATGGAGGTGAGTTTATCCCCTCCCACCCTTTTCTGTTTTTTCTAAGCTAAAGTATGCAAACACGTGCTTCTAGAAATCATATTGGAAATCTCTGATGATTGATTCTGTCAATGAAGCCACTGACAAGAGAGAGAAGAATTTCACATGGAAAACCAGTGGCCACCGTCTCTTACAACAAACGTAGAGTCCTGATCTTCTTATTACCCTCACTGAAGTTATTTCCCTTAATCCAAGCACTCCTGCTCTGCTGTCAGTCCAGGGCTATCCAGTAATCACCCGTCTGTTCCCATAGCGCCTCCTCTGCGCACACCAGTAGCACAAAGCAGCTGTGATGAATCAGGCCTAGATAGGGATTTTACCCACTAAGCAAGTACAAATCATTAATAGAAATTACCTTAGCGTGGGACTTGGCTGCTTCTTGTGATGCAGCTACATATGTTGCGGCATGTAGGAGAAAGAGGCACAGCAGATGCTCCTGGAAGCAAAATCCTGAGAAGGAAAGATGGCATGTTGCTAGCAGCTCTGGTTAGAGGGGGATGAAAGAAGAAGATGCAGCACTTACTGGACCTGCTGCTGTTGCTATTGAAGCATCTGCTCCATTACCATGATTAAAGAATGCGTTTCCACTTCCACTGCTGCTACTTCCCTGTTTTGCTTTGGTTGTTTTTTTTTCTCTGCTTTTTTTTTTTTTTTTATTTATTATTTTCTCACAAATGGATGAAAATCTATAAGGTCTCTAAGCAGGTTCATGTTACAGGCATGCAGGGCGGGCGCAGGAAAGGGAGGAAAGGATTCCTATGCAAAGATGCATCAACACTCTCCTTGAGTATGTAACAAGTTAACGATCCATTTAAAAATAAAATCTTGACCACCAGCTAATAAGGCCTCCTGTAGCAAATTCCCGCATAAACAAACACTCATACAGCAAGTGTGAAGTTCAGCACGGGGTCAGAGTATTTAAGGCGGATAAGTGGGAAATCTAGATTCTAGTCCATACTTTTTCAGTCTGAAGCTTCCTAAAATACCATATCTAATTAATCAGAACATCTTTCTGACTCACTCCTCAACAATTACCCAGGCAGGGAGAAATAGCACGTAATCAAAGGCTGTAAAAGGGTCCTCTTATATTCTGTGCCGGTCACCGAGAACACAAAACATCTTTAAATTTGTGACTAGAGGCAGACTTCAAGGACATCAGATTAAATAAGAAAAATAACACAGCAAAATTTCAGTGGTGGGATGGAAGAGTTGGCGAGATGAAATTTGCCTGCCCTGTCCCCGCTCTGGTCCGTACCAAAGGAAAGGGAGCGCGAGGCTCCCCACCGCGGGCCTGCTGCCCAACGCCGGGGTTCAGACCCGAGGGCAGCTGGAGAGAAACATCCCGGACGCAGAAACCAGTGACAGTGTCCAGCCCATGAAGCCTCAGCCCCCCTGTCTCCAGAGGAGGACCTGCCCATCACAGCCAGTGAAGGTGGACAGTAGACTGAACGGGCTTTTATTAATATGGCTTTTGCCACTTTCCCCCCCGCAGCCTGTCCCTGGATGCATCTTCACGCAGCCATACGCACCCCAACACATCCTCCCAGGCGACCTGCCCAAGCAGGGGCCATGAAAGTATCTTAAAATCGTGCTTCAAATATTGCTGTCCCAGCTGCCCAGCGCCGGGGAGGAGCTTTGCTGCGCACAGGCCTCACCTAGACAAGCGCGTGAGGTAGAGCTGTCCTGACAGGTGTCCTAAAGGCTTTGCTACCGCAGGGGCTACTGGCTCACAAGAGTTTAGCTCCTCTGAATTATACCACAATACCTGAAAACGCACCGTAAGATCTTAAACCACTTCAAGTCCGGAACAGCTTTAAGGACTTTAACTCCTTAACACGGTTAAGGCTTTCATTTGCTATGAGGGCCCGATCCAAAGCCCAGTGAAATCCGCTAAATGATTTCCATTGACTTCAATAGGATTTGAATCAGGCTCTAAATCCTTAAAGCAAAGTCTGAAGCAGTTACTGCATTCTACCCTGAAGCTTTTAAATCCTTAAGCAGTTTAAAAGGAAGCGTTGACTTGATTTTTGTTCTCAGTGAAGTAACAACCATGTCAGATGCCATTGCTAAGCCCCAAACTACCTTTACAGATACAGTTTTCCTTTGTCTTCATTTGCTTCCTTCACGGTTTATAAAAAAACCCAAGCAGCCAAGAAAACTAATTAGAACCCCAGATATGCAACATTCATATGCTTAATTTTAATCAAGTGAGAAACTTTCCTGAATAAGTAAGTTATACAAAATTAAGCACATGCTTAATTAAGCAGTCATATGATCAAGACACGACTAGGGGAAAAGCAGTGACACTGCGAATAAGCAGAACGCTGTTACATGTAAATAAGCCAAAAAAGGGAAACAATGGGTTTGGTTCAGTGTACATCTGCTAAGGCAACTGCAGGTGATACCTACAAACACGGCTGGGAGAAAATGGGATTTTAAGAGTCCGAGTGTCCCTTTAAGTTCTTAATGCTGAAGAACTTCATTGTTTTACAGGTTTGGGCTAAACACAAGATCAGCCAGACCTTCCTGGACAAACAAAGCTTCCCAGTCACTACTGGGTCCACGTAACTCAGCCTCTGCTGAAATAACTGCCCCTAATTCTGCACAAGCAAGCCAAACTGAGCACTTGTCCTGTGTGCATTTGGAGACAGGGTGATCTGGAATTTGATTAACACCAGCATAAGCCATCTGCCCAAACCACATCTCTATTTTACCTTGATCGTTACTAGCCTTTTTTTTAATTGACTCCACTGCTTCCCTGTTTGGTAATATCAGTGCATAAAATAAAGCAGAAAAAAGAAAATTTTTATCTTAAGTCACAAGTTAACTTGCTGCTCAGAGAACTCTCAGCCTGCAAATGAGCGATAAAGACACAAAATGAGGTACCCAAAAAGTATGAAGGACAACAGTCAGAACATTTCTGAGCTCATCCTTTTAATAAGAGTTCCCATTTATTACCTCAGCTTCTTTATTTATGATATAAATAATATTTCAGCAATAAAATGAAGGAACTGAGGGAGCAGAGCCAACTCTGAGACCGAGGGACGCTCTTCAAACCCCTGGCAGGCATTTGTTACAAGTTTCCCTCTGTGCCAGTCCACAGAGGGTATGAATTATTGCAGCTCCCAGCTGCAGAGCTGTAGCTCCAGGAGAAGCTCATGCTTTTAGCTATGGATGGCTTTGCTTCACTGCCTGATTTGTTGGCCAAGATGGTGACCATCCTTTTCCTCAAGGCAAAAGATACCTGAACGCTTTGCCAGTTCTACATTTTCCCCGTGGAGTTTTAACAAATGAATTTATTTTATACTACCCCCTCTAGCGCTATGATATCCCCACACCCCACGTGCGCAGGACCGAGTTCCTAACCCTGCCATTAGGATGCCTTTTGGCAACACGAACAGTCCAGTTAAAGGCAACTACAGTTTGCCCCAGGTCACCTAATCAACACACCTCACAACCAAAGACGCCCAAAGGGACAGGGACCCACAATGCTCAGAACAAAACCACATAGCTTTCAGGTACCACACCTCTACAGCGAATCCCCAGCCCTGAGTTAGATGGCACACTTGTCCTTCTCAGGCACTGGGGAAAGTGAGCGGCGCAGCACTCGTGAGGCCAATCCCACCCCACCTCCGGGCGCAGGCAGCGAGTCCCGTGCTCCCCACAGCCCGGTAGCAGCCTCTCCCACAGCTTCCGCTTCGCCATCAGAAAGGCCAGCAGCAGGGAAGGACACATGTCCTTCAAAACACACTGGGAGTCCCTCTCCACTACTACCTTGCATCCAACAAGTTTGTCCTCACAACACACACACAGCTCGTGGGAATGCTGATCAGCTCCGATCCCAGGTATCTGAAACATCACCTCCTGTTTCTCCAGAAAACATTCTTATGTCCAAATATACAATATTCCCACTTTCCAAAGGGCTGCAGCCGAACAGGAGTTTTTTAAAGCTCCGGTTTTGACATACATCCTTTCAAATGCCTAAGTCCTTTTGTGGGTGTCAGTCTTACATCTCAGGAATGAAGTGATCCAATTTACTTCTAGGGCACAACCCCACGGCGCTGACACACGATGCAGAGACAGCCAGGATAGTAGGGTTGACTGATCTGTGCTAATGTGTTTTCTGGAACAAGCACACTTCCTCACCAGCATTGCATTATGTTATGGGGAGAGATGAAGTGGGATGTTTTTGCCTCCCTTTCCATTACGTGGTATAAAGTGTCCAAATAGACTCCGCGTAACAGCCTCACGCCTTTGCAGGCAGCAGTGGTACTTGCCTGCTACAGAGGAGAAGCCAAAGTTATTTTAATGACTGATGGATTCAATTTCTATGGCCATTTTTAATACCTGGGTACTGCAATGAAAATCAACCACAGGAAGAACTCAATTTTGTTTTTCATTAATATTCACTTTGTTGACATGAACAGATGATTTTGGGGGGCTCAGTTGCCCTTTTAATTTGTATCTTCGCAATGTGGAACAGATATCGTCCACTTTCAAGCAAGTAAATCCTGCATCTCACTTCTTGTGGTTTTTGTCATTATTATGAATGGAACTCAGTCTGGAAGGCTTTCTAAAAAAAAGTTGAGAAGATAAATACCCTTAAAAAAACCCCAAACAGCTAATATTATAACCAGTCATTCAATATCATCATTCAGTCTCTAATTTCTAGAAATAATAGGAAAAAAGACTAAAATGCGTGTTTGATATAAATTACTATTAGATCTAAGCCTTACAGCATTCCCTTGAGCTCTGGCTAGGAACTCCATACCTTTTCACATCAGGAAACTTTCAGCAGAGACTAGCTAAGGTTTCTTTCTGAAGCCCTACGTTAAGCTACGTAGATTGTCAGAGAGATCAATACAATGGTCCCTGAATCCAGCCTCCCCTTCTATTCCATGATCTCCAGGTCTTGGCGAAGAAACACTACTTTTCAGCTGAATGCAATGCATTTTAGAATTGTTTACTTCCCTCTCTTAAGCCTCATTCTATATTTTTAACGCACCCAGCTGCTATCTGGCTTGGCTCAGGAGTGACAGAAATAAATAAGTGCTCTAGTTCACCCAGTCAATAACAGCTTTATGGGCCCCACCACTTTCATACTGCTACTAGCACAGTCACACCAGGAGACATTTCCAAAAAACATTACTTCTCCACCCAGCGGAAAACATGATACAGAAACAGGGTAACACTGTTACATTTTGAACCATATCATATATTTTGCTGGACTTCACTTTTATAATCATGCTTAATCTAAAAAGGGCAAGACTAGCTGGCTTTATCAGATGCGCAGAATAGTTGACGGTAAACGCCTTTGTTTGCATTTAAAATACAAGGGGTTTGCGTATTCCTGTTTTAAATCTGGCTATTTTTATAGTTGATATCAAAAGAAAGCCTTTCCCCTTCCCCCCTTAACTTTGTCTGCTTGCTTCTCAAGTTCTTTAACGAATCATCTGGTTTTCCCACCCACCTGAAAGCTAAGTGAAAATACATGAGAAAGCAGATTGGGCATCCTCTCTGTTCCTGAAGTTTCAGGACTACCAGATGCAGATACGACACATCCAACCCCCAAATTAGTTTTGACCATCGCCTCCCTTTCAGGTTACCACTGGGGTCCATTCAGTCTTTCCATAAATTCCTAGTCTTCAGCACTGAAATGAAACAATTATGCCTTTGATGTCTAACATAGCCCTTGGTGCCATGCTGAAATAATTTAGATCAGAGCCCAGGAACAGTGAAAGACCTATTTTCGTTGTCTATCTCTAGAGATTGAGGAGCAATTTTGGAGTCCACATCATCCAAAACAAACACTAAAGTTCCATTAAAAAAAACAGGACTATTTCCAAATATGCATTTATACCACACCTTTGCATTTACGCTGGCACCTCACTGCCTATGTCATGATGACACAGCAAAGAGGAAACTTGCTTTCTAGACAGTTAAACCTGCAGTTATGTTGGCAGCAGTGGTCCCACGAATGGCAGACAGCTGGGCTGCCCATCTGATTCAGTGTGGCAACTTTTTTTCGGATTACAAGGTAAGAGACTGGAGCTGGAAATTAATCCGTGGTAGAGTAAAATGCAATCTGATGGGAAGAATGACAAAGCGATGTGTGGGACCGCCATCCTCACCACAACAGCGGATACTAATGTGCTGGTTATCAAAGTGGGTAACATACCATTAGAATCAGAATATCATTGCCTAAATTACTGTTACATAAAAGGGACTGCAGATATTTGCAAATCATACTATCCAGAGTCACCTGCCTTTTCAGAAGATGAAAGGCAGAAAATTATGAGTAGATAACCACCATGGAGGTGCAGCTGAGACATCACGGCTGAAGAGCAGGAATCTCCCCCTGCAAGCTCTTCGGCTCAGCTCTGAACAGTGGTACTTATGATTCAGCTCGTATTCACTCTATCCTCATTTATAAGATAAATAATTTTGAGATGTATCTAAAATTACTTTACAACCTTTTAATCACTGAAAATTGTGTATAATTATTATACCTGCGCTCGGGTGCCAAGATCTGCTGTGAAATACTTGGCTGCTCTAAGTGTGCGGAGGAAATGCTTCAATTCCACATTAATTAATGAATTTTTATCCCCACTCCTGTCCATTAACAGCCACCATGCTTTTGCTGTGAATGGTCATTATTACAGACTGAAATAGGAACATAAATTTACTGATAATGAAAGTGTCATTTGGAGGGGCAGTCTATCATACTGTGTGCTGATATGGTCAGACCTTTTTTTGCTGTCTCGCATCTTTGCCTTGTTGCTGAAAGGCTGGCATGTAAGGAAGGGATACTTTATTTATGGATGCCCATGAAACATCCCTTTAAATAAAGTAGGAATGATTTCCAGTATTCCAGTAAATATTGCATTGATTTTAAAATTGCTCTCCCTCCTTATAAGGCACTGCAGATCTCCACCAAGAGAACATTCCTGACCTCCTTGCTCTTGAGATTGCTATCCAGGATGGTTTGGTGTTGGCTTATTTGTTTTTGATGAGGGGTGTTGTTGACTCCTGGAAAAAATTACCGGGTTGACTTAATCCTTGTTGTGCACCACTAAAAAGAGAGATTTCAGTTGATGTTTTGCATCTCTGGACCATATGGAACAGAGCTCAAGTTGTCACATTTTCTACCTTTTAACCGTTTAACCCATTGAATTCAGTGGATAGGATCTAATGGCATTTCATCTGCTAATTACTGTATTAGCTACAGCATATGATATGATGCACATAGCATGAAAATTTGTAAAAATAGGCCTTAGTGTAAAAGCATGGCATTAATGTATCTCAAAGTATACAAAATTAAATATAGATATAAATAATCTTGGAGAGAATTCTTCATTTTATACTTGGGCTTGTGTTCTGTTATTTCTTTTATATAGTGTATATCTACATACTTAATATAACCTAAATTATTAAGGACTTGAAAAGGTCCTTTTTCAAGATGAAGTGTGTCTGGGGGGAGCATAGTGGCTTTCCAGACCCAGTTCTGTTTGTGTGCAGCTGGACATTTGCTCAAGAGGAATACCTATATACAACTATGTAGAACAAATGGCTGGTTTTTCTTCTTAATCAAGCACATTGTACACAAATCATGTTAAAATACCAGCAGCAGGACCGTACTGCCTGCATAGATATCTGTTTCTCTAAATAAACCTGAACCTTATCCAGTACCCTTTGCCTGATACTACGCTATTGGAGATTAAGATATTCCTTTCAAAGCCAAAGCAATCAGCACGAGGTGGCACGCTCGCACAGAGGCCACCACCCAGCAGCAAGCTCCACAAAAGCAAACCTCGGCAACCATGCGGCGCTCAGCTGACTTCAGAGCCTAAATTACGCTATGACAGTTGCTTACTTCTCAAGGAAAGAGTTGAGAAATTACTACTGTTATTTAATATTAGAAAAGGCAAAGAAATTAGATGACGGAGTTCTGGGAGAATGGAAGCTATTCACTGGTTACTTTCTTTGGCTTTCTTGAGCTGCGAGACATGGCTTGATTAAGATACTTTTTCCCTGCAGTTCTTGGCCAAAATGCCCATGTTCTCCCAGTACAGTCTGCCTGAACAGCCTTAAAATACAGGAGTAACGGCCTGAACCCTGTGCACATGTTTAGGGCACAGAGAACACTGAAAGAGTCCCTGTTTTACTGCGCCGCAGGACTGAGCCTGCCCAGCAAGGTGCCTGCCTAGGCACAAGGTATTCCAGGAACTGCTGAAGGAACTGCTTCCAAGTTTGCCCAACTAAACCTGTGGTCTGAATTTTTGTGAAGAACGCCTCTGGCGCAGAGAAAGAGTCCAAGCAAATTAATTTAGCCACCTCCTTGGTGCAGTCAAAACATTTTTAATGTCTCAGCAAGACAGCAGCTGCCGAGCAGCGTTGGGAGGGAGCGGGTGCCGGCGCACCAACACTCAGGTGTCCCACCCTGTGCACCAGCCCTCGGGAGGGACTTGGGAAACTCACTTTTAGCCTCACTGGCTGCCTGGTCTCCAGCAAGAAAACCCAGTGTATGGTTACTGCTGCTCTCTGTGGGACTGGGAAAGGGACATCGGTGTTTGTGGAGCTGCTGGATACAATGACAAGAGAGCAGAAACCGCTCCCAGAAAGGACTCTGCATTTGATACAAGGGGCATTGTTTTATATAGGTTGAGGTTACGTGTTAGAGTTGAAGGACGAAAATTATCATCTGAATGAAGAATAGCTCCTGGGGAAACATTAATTGAGATTCTGTACCTGAAAGCAGACGTAGGAACTTCCCCACAAAGTTCATCCTCACAGCTTTGTTGCTGTCTTTCAGAGGACACGGCCCATTGAGAACAATGGACACTTTTGCAGTGATTTCAATAGATACAGGATGTAAAGAGACTGTCTCAGATGTGGCTGAACTTTGCACCATGTAGGAAACCCCAGCAGAGGACGGAGGACAAAGCAAACGCTGTGCCCTGTGGACACCATTTGATGGGAGCTGAGCCCCAAAGGGTACAAAGGAGGGCAGAAGAAAGGGAGTGCGAAAAACGATGGTCCCACGGGAGGGTCCCTTCACGCAGGGTGCATGTGGGGGCAAGGGAGGGGGCAGGGCAGGACCAGCTCTCCTGCATTCGGTGTACTGAATAACACCACAGAAAAATCCCCAGCAAGCCACTCACCACTGTAATATCTGCCTTTGGTACTGGGGCAAGACTGTAGCAGTCAGAGAGCATGAAAGTAGCCTAACACGTTTCACATATCTGCACAATTTTCTTCTAGCATAACTGAATAAATATCATTAAAAGATACATTTTTTTTACAGTGCTCCTCCATAAAAAGTAAGATAGCATGTGGTTAGAACAGTACTGTATAAGTAAGATCTTTTTCCTTGTCAATTTACATTATAAAAACATCTCATGCATATAAAAAGTCGGGGTTTGCACCAGTGGAATTATATACAGCAGTGTATGTTTCTATATACTCAGGTTAGTACATATTTACACGTACAATGCACACAGGATTATGCTGGGGCCAAATACTAAAAGAAAACATGCGGTAAATGGTTGCTTTAATAAGTCCTGTTCCATTGAAAGGAAATAAAACCTGAGTATTAATGAGATATAATTATATATTTAAAATCTTTTCCCTTGTGCAGTATACAGAATTAATGCCAGTAAACTCACAAACTGCAACATTCTACTCCATTACATCTGCAATGATTAGAGATAGTTTGAACATCTGGCATATAATCTGTGATAGAAAACAGCATTCTGCACTTTAATGGACGTCTGGAGGCTACACATATCTGATTTTATTTCTTTGTGTTAACTCTTTCCTGGGAGGAAGAGGAGATCCAGTGCTTGAGCACCTTCTTTCTGTCTTTTGATGAAGTTGCACATAGCACTGGTATTTAGCTACTTCCAGGCTACTTATGTTTTAAACACCTAAACTAAAAAGGGACCCACACAGATTTCTGAGAGGCTATTTATAACATAGGCAATTGAGCAACATAAATATTAATGTGTTAAAAACTAAGAAACTCATCCAATGAAAGCGACAATAATTTCCTAATTTTCAGCAACTCAAGAACATTAAAATGAAGCAGCATTTTCAGTTCCTTCATTATTTCAAAGACGTTGTGAATATCCTCCCTTAATTTGGTTTTCTTTCATAATCTTGTACGCGATAAACTGGGGTTACCAGTATTTGTACATTTTTGATGTACCCTAAGTGTAAGTATGTAAGAGCTTCTTTGACTGGCACTGACTTTCATTGAAAAAATTAGATTATTTCTCAGCTTTTGCAGGGTGTGTTTTGCCCCAAGCTAAACAAGAAGGTTTTAGCCCTACTGTGTTCTGCAGGGAAAAGAGAAATACTAACTTGAAAGGCAAATGAGACTGACAGCGTTATCTTTTTCCTTACTTACCAAATATTAGCTAATACCAACACCTAAGGAGACCTTGAAATTAGACTCTGAGTAGTAATTAAGACTGATTGAAGAGTGGTATCAGAAGAGATCTATGTCACTGCTGAAAGGATTCAGCATTTAGAGTGACCTGACGAGTGTTCTGTATGAGCATATTTAGGTATGAGAAAGGATATCTGCTGTAAGAAAAACGCTAGTGTTAAGTAGAGTTTTGTAATCTGATAACATACATGTCAGGGGCTTATTCAGCTGCCATGGTGTAACAAAAGCCATAGTTACAGGGTAGCTTCTGCTGAGTACTAGTAATTAGCCTAAACATGGGTGCATTGAGCAGCCCTCAGGTCCTAAGGACCTTACTGCAGTGGTTCACAAGGGCATCAAAAACTTCTAATGACTGCATAACCACACAGAAACACTCACACCACACACATGCTATGCACAGGGAAGAACAGAAAGCCTGGAGATAATCATTTAAGGCTAAAACTACCTAAATATGAAGCATGTGCAATACATTAGCTTACTATTGAATTGATTCGTGTATTGCTGGACAGTGGAAAGCTTGCAGCCTATGGGGAAAAAAAAAAAAAGGAGCAGCATTCATTTGTAAACCAGATTGAACCCATTTCAACAAAGATTAGGAAAAATTGGCCTAATTATAGATGATGATCTAATACAATTTGGCCATATTTAATGGAAGTCAGAAGCAGAAAGTTGCATGTTACTTCCAGTTCCAATATCTGAACTAATGGATCAGTGGTTTCTTGTGTAGTAAGAGATCCAGTCCCTTACATATTTGTCACTTTTAAAAAAGGTCATTAGATTCAACAGCTGAAGAACATTGAAGGATAACTTGAAATCACCATTTCTTGAGGAATCACCTGCCCAGGTCTAATGAAACCCAGGAAAGCATCTGGAAATAGGCCAACCATGTTTTACCAAAGCACCTACGCTGTCTTTGATTTATTCAAAAATTTTTTTTCAATATCATCAAATGCAAAGATCAGCTCTGCAGCTGTAGGGCTCAGTCCTGCTCCAGCTTCAATCAATAAGACTCACTGGAAAACCAGGCTGGTTTAGACCTCAGAGGAGTAAGCTTCCCTTTGATGGTAGTTTAGTGAAGGTCCAGAGAGGTTCTGTCAGAACAAGGAGGGTATTTAACCTGGATTTGCTTGATCTCCCCTACCTACAATTGTAAGCAGAGATCTTAGCAGACATAATGCACTGGATTAAACCATGAACTGAATTATTTCAATGTTAAATTCCAGGAAGTCATGAATTTGGGAGGTCCATACAATTCCACCTTTCTAAGCAAGTTATTCAAAGACCAGAGCTGCCACGTTATTTAGCACAAAAACTTGGAAAAAATTAACCTGTGCCATAGATCAGATAAAACCATCCTGTGGGATTCTTGTTGGTGAGAAGGGAAACATGAGAAGGAAAGGGCTGAAGCAGTTGGGAAAGCACTTAGAGAAGTGATGTTTCAGAACTGCAAGGGGTGTTTAAAGCAGATTTTAGCTTTCCCTACTTTGACTAAGCTTTTACAAGCGTTTGGTGGTCCAGCCATCCTCCACTGTTCCCAGACAGTGCTTACGGGCAACACCGGACTGAGGCCCACCAAGGAAGACAAAGAGGCCCATTAAAAACCCCACACAGGAATTGGGTGCTTCTGACTGTCGAGGAAAGGGAAGAGGCCAAAGTCCATCTGGCTCCGTGAGAACGCAGAGTGAATTAAACTGAGACCATTAAGGCTGTTGGTTTCAGCATCATACTTCAAAGCTTCATAGTGGAGCAATGAAACTTTGGAAGAAGGGACCACATAACACACACCATTCGCCTATTGGTTATTACATATTTTGTTGCCGTGCAGGTTTGTCCCCAGGAAGTCCTCTGCAATGACTTATCAGAAAAGCCACACCGCAGTGACATTCACCCCATCTGCCCTGTCACTGTAGGGCACCTGCTTTTCTTGGTGCACGAGCCAGAAGACTTTGGAGGATGGTAGCATTCGATCGCAGCAGACAGTGTGTGTGAAACCATCAGAAGAAACCCTTGGCCTTCCTTATCAGGCCCTCAGGCTTTCACCTACTGAAACAGCACATTTGAAGGTACATGGAAAACTTTAAGATGTCTCAGTGGCTCCCAAAACTATAGCTGATGAATGCGAAGTTTTGTAGCATGAAATAAGCAGCCTTTTGTTGCTTAATAAACACGGAAATACACAAAGTCAAAACAGGAGAGTAAGGTATGATTTGGGATTTGGTTCCTTTTGTTCTTGGAAAGCACTATGCATAGTTAACATACAGCATTAATTAGAATTTACATTAACATAAAACGGCAATTGAACAACTTACTAGTGAAGATGAAAAGCAGACTTGCCATGAACTGTGTAAAACAGCCGTTCCGCAGAGTGGAAAAGTCTTACACCTAGCAAAGAGTCCTACTGGCTACACCAGCTAGAGATGCTGTAGTAATACTCAGTTGCACACACTTGCAGAGCTTGTGGGTTTATGGTACAGGCTGAATTTATGCCAACGGCTCCAAATATGGATAGAAAATTAAGTTGAAAAGCTTTTTTCTCACATAATTCCACCAAGAGGTTTGGAGCAACAAACCAATTACTTTTCCCTCAAACTCTGCAGGCCTTTAAAGATGTAATAACTCTCAGTACTTGGACTCCAAAGGGAATAACTCACAACACAAAGCAGAATGCTACAGGGCAATGCCAACACCAAAGAGTCTTTCAGGTGTTCCTGCTGGAGCATGCCCCAAGTTAGAAGACCCCTTGGAATTGAGGTGATCTTCAAGGGAGCAGCAGCCTACCACAGAAAGGTGGGTCAGAAAACGCCTCAGACTGGGAAAACATGCGGAAAAGATGCTACAAATTCTTTCCCTCTGTGCAATTTTGCATTGTCACGTATTCTGGTAGCCATTCGCTCTGGAGAATGCATGCAGGGCACACTCTCGTAAGCCACGGATGGCTTTTCTCTCCCTCTCCAAATAAATGCCACCACACCTTGGGGTTCAGTTGTCCTCACAGCCTTGATCTACTTAAAGCCCAAATCCGAGGCCTGCTTTTATTTTGAAGAGGTAGTAGTCCAGCTGACAGTTGCAAGGAAGCTCCAGCTTGCAGCCAATATACCCTGAAGGGTCAAAAAACTGGAAGAAAGTTACTTTCTATCTTTTCACTTGATCTCATGCTTCCTAAGCCAGGTTTATGAGTGTCTTATGTTTGGAGTTGGCAGGACTCTAAACCATGATATAAGCAGGGAGAATCAGGATCCCAGATTCAGAAGTGTAAAGCCCTGGGCTGCGCGACTGCTGGAGGGACCAGCCGGTGCTGGAAGGTCCCCTCTCACAGCCATGGGGACACGTTCCCGGAACACGCCTGCTGAGGAAGGGGCTCACCTGCACCGGAGCACCTTCCTCTGCCTTCCACCTCCTGTCCTCAGCTCCCTCCTCCTCCCCAGCTCTCCATCCACGCTGATGAGGCAGCGCTTAGCTTTCCCTGCGCGGGCAAACACCGTGTTCCCACGCCATCTGGGGCTCGGGCACTGCCACCACAAATACACAGCAAAAGCATCTTCGGTGCAGAGAGCCAGGCAGGACAGAGCCAGGGGAGTTCGGGAGCACCGGACTCCTGCCCAGGGGCTACGCTGCTCCCCGTTCATGGCTTCAAGGGGCTGCCTTTCACACACACCTCCAGAGCACGGAAAAGCACTCCGGTACCCAGATCACTGGGAGAATCGTTCCCCTACACACACTAAGAAGTGTTAAGGAGTAATACTGAAGAAATCTTGTGAAACCAGAGAGGAATTGCAGAAGCACGCTTCCCTCTCAGAGAGGAATCTTGGTTTTCATTAATTAATATATCAGAAGAAACCAGTGGAGAAACATGTCTTGTTATCTGGCTTCTTCGATGGTAGACTTTGGTTCATTAGCCTTAAAGCGTATCAACTGGATAACACTATTTATTCCATACAGAATAATGATCTACTTTAAAAGAATACAGTATTGCCCATGCAGGAATGAACTCAACCATTATTCACAGCTTAAACACACACTAACCCATATAAGTGAGAGATACAGATATAAAAGGATTCAAAGAAAGTAGGTCCTGGGAAGAGAGGCAAAAATCTAGGTACCCGTGCCCTGGAGCTACTGCAGATCTGACTGTACATTAATTACCCATTAGTTTCGAGTTACACTACACAGATTCAGAGCCTTTGCTCTTTAGCCATATTTAAAGAAAGAAGTAAAATGAAAGTTAAGCATGCTCAGCTCCTCTTCCAAGGTCAGTAAGAATACTAACATTAGATTTGGAGCTGTCTGTTTAGTCGGAAAACAAGCTGCTGTACTGATATTTAAAATATATATTCATTGAATTAGTTCAGAGCTATGCAGTAGCAGATAGCTCCACAGACACTTTAACAGCCCCTTCAGAAATACCATGATTTTAATCTTGCGAGCCTGCAAGAGCAATATCTCTGCAGTGTTCAACCTATATTGTTGACAATAAAATTATAAAAAAAGACGCTTTAAACATGCAGTAGCTGTGTCTGAAAATTAAATATATCAGCCATTAATTTTTTTCCCCCCCAAATTACTAAAAAGCAACAGTCCACACTAAAGACTAACTGTTTGTAAAATTGGATTTTTAAAGATGAAGTCTTTTTTAAGCCAAGGCTGGTCAAAAGAAGCATTAGAACAATTCTACAACTGGAAAAAATAAAGCTGCTTAGCAAATTCACCTCACTAAAAAAAAACCCAACGGATTTATGCTGCTCACATCAGTGTTTCAGATATTGCAATTTGAAAGAGTGGGGATATTACATTAAACCCCACAAAGTGTGAGGCTCTGGAGAAGCAGGGCCATAGGTAATGAGATATTGATCCTCCCACCTCGAGGTGAGAGCGCAGGCAGGCGGGGAGCGCAGACCTGACCACGGTCATCACCAGGCACAAACCAGGAGCACCCACTGCAGGTAGGACACAGGACTGAGGATGAACACCTATCTCATGGCAACTCTCTGTCCCCAACAAGCTCCAGGCAGGGAGATGTCCATGCTCCCATCCACATCCACCTCGCTGCCCACCCCATGGCACTGGGGGACAGCCCTGGGTGGGCTGGGGACACCACAGATGCTCAGCAGAGCTGCTCCAGCTGCGGGAAGACAGCTCTGCAGCTCAACACTCACAGGCTATCACCTTACCATTTTTTTTGGGGGGGGAATAAGTTTTAAGCTTGAAATTTCAAAGGATGTTGTTTTCCAGACAGCGAGTTTACAACTCGCGTAGCTGAGTGCAGCTCAGTGCAGTTGTGCTCCCAGTCCCAGTTGGAAATCTGACTTCTCAGAGGCTTCACCAGAGCCACGCTCCCTCCCCTTTGCTGCGCTAGTGAGAAACCACATCAGCTGCTAAGTGGCCTAATGCAAACTGATGTGGCAGCTTCAATTCAATTGCCACTGCGCAAGTAACACCATAGCAAAAGTCACCACCGTGATTGGCATTAGCTTCAACTGTTATTGTCATCGCTCACGTAGTGCCATCGAGGTGCACGGTCCTTGTTGCCTTCACAGCCCAGCGACTGGAGAGTTGATGTGCGCGGCTCCATCACAACCTGTCACAGCAAGCACGCTTTAGTGCGGCACATGCTGTCCCCGCTCGGAGGTGGAAGGGAGTACTTCAGGACAGCGAGTCTGCTCCCTCCCACAGCTGCTGAAACTTCCAACAGCAGCCGCGTACCGCAACTTAAAGTAGGAAGGCTGCGGTTTGAAAGTCTCTAGAAGCGTTTCTGGGAAAGGAGCCGTACCAGGTTACTCACGCTCCCGGGGGCTGGGGGAGAAGGTTGGTTTATTTTCTTCTTTGAAATCATGAACGGGGTAAGGATTACACACCTAACACTGTCGTTCACTAGTATATGAGCATCTGCAGTTGCTTCCTGCATTGTAGCTCATTAGATAGCCTTTAACTGATTACAGTTTGCAACTTTTCTGAAATTAAGGAGCAATAAACAGCAGCTGTGCAGCTAAGCCAGGGAACCTGTGTTTGCCACAACCCCAACAGGCAGGTGAGGGAGAAGCCCCCTGACCCCACCGCACATCCCACAGCAGGCTCCGGGAGGGAGCCCAGACCCCCCCCCGGTACCAGGGAGGGCTCTGTCCCTGTGACTTCAGGCACAGACACATTACTCCCTGTGGTATCCAGCCTAATTTTAAGTCACTGGAGTGACTGCTCATCTACCAGTTCTCCTGGGAGCTTATTAAAGAGTTTAGAAAAGCCGCACTTGGGAAGTTTGCCTTTACTCAGTTTTTCTCTCATTGCTCCTGGACTCTTTCCGACCATCCCCACACAGCTCTCTTCCCTCTTAATTTTCAGCATTTAGGCACTTACCAGCGTTCCCAGCAAGCTGCTTGCTGCATCAGGGCCCCCTCTGCAATGAGGGGAACGTACCCAGAAGCAGCCCCTCTGTTTCCTTCACCCCAGAAGCCAGGAGAACAGCCCCACAACCCCACCCACACCTCTCCCAAGAGCCAGGCCCTGCTGAGCCTCCCCCTTTTATAGCCATTGCAATAATTGGGCCATTGCAAACACCTGGCCCCGGGTTGGTCCCCAGCACCCGTCTGCAGGCAGGGCTGTGCCCAGCTGGGAGAGCTGCCCGGGCAGCCCCCACTTTGGAATTCCAGGGGTGAGGTTCAGGTTTTCCTCTTTAAAAAAAAAAAAAAAAAAGAAAAAAAGGGAAAATGCCGTTTCCTATACTTTCTGTTAGTGGGGGCTACGGAGGTGCCTGCCGAGGTCCTGAAAGACCCCCCCCATACCCTTCCCGGCCCCTGCACAAGGGCTCTCCGCTGCGCCCCTGGGAAGCCCTTCTGCACCCCCTCACCTCTGCTGCTTCCCTGTTTCTTGCTTGTCTAAATACGGAGTGTTTTTGCCCGCAGACCTGAATTTGCGTTGCTTCGGGTTAAATTTTTTTATTCTTGCCCATTTTTTCCTCTGTTATTTCTGTCCTCAATGATGTTTGCAATAGCTACTAATGTACTGTCATTTGCAAATGTAATTAGTGTGTTTACTTCTTTCTTTCTTTAGCTCATTAATAAAGATGTTAAATAAAAATATGCCTTCCTCTGCTAACAACATCCTCGAAATAGTTAGGAAGATGGGATCCTAAGGTAATAAAGAACTATCTTATTGGACAAGACTTTTCCTCGCATCTTTCAGCATTTGCCATGCTCATTAAAGGCAATTAAAGCATAAAACAACTTTCTCGCTTCACACCCAAAATAATCTGCCTCCCTGTTCTGTGTTTGCATGTATAGTGTACGTACAGAAAGAGCAAGCTGAGACATCAGCTGGCAGCTTGTTATAACAGAAGTAGCAAGGTTTTTACCGTTCTAGAGATGCAGAGGAGTAAAGTGTAGCCATTTGTTAACCTTTTTATGTACATTATCCCTGTTTTCAACAAAGGGTAGGAGCATGAGTGCTTTTAAAACTTTACTTACTGCGGTTACTGTAGCTTGTGTCCCGATGTAACAGCTTGTATGTTTATTATAGAACCATAATTCAGCATATTGGCTGTATCCGCTAATGCGTCCGGTATTTCCCAGGACTCACTAGCCATCCTTGTTCCTTTGATTTTGACAGGGCTGGGAACACTCGGCAGTTCGTGGCTCTGGCTCGCTGTTGGGACAAAAGGACGTGCACTTCTTTTCACCTTCAGGAAAATGTGCTGAAATTAACTCGTGGCTCTAGTGAATTGGTGTGAAATGAAATAATACTGGCTTCCCTTAATTTTCTATCTGCTGAAGAGACAGCAAAGAAAAACCAAATGCTTACAGAAACCAAAAAAATAATAAAAAAAAAAACAACCAAGGAACAGAAGAGAGACAGGTCCAAGGATACACAGGGGCTAGTTTATCAAATTCATCTCATTTCTTCATCTCATGCCCAGCTATTTAAACAGAATTTAAATAATACATTTATTTAAAGGAGAGCCTTTTCTCAGGGGGCCTTCTGGCATTAAGGTGTGTGGAAACACAAGTTGTCTTTTTTCTTTGTAATGTATGAAGGAAGACTTAAGATCACTGGATGCACATTTGGGTAATCATAAATTAATTGTAATGTAAACTTTCACAACATGTTCAGAGCATGTTGAGATTTTGTTTGATTTTGAATTGCTCCAAAATGACATCTAATTATATACTAGTGATTAACACGTTGGTTGCTACAAAGAAATAGCAAGCAAGTACACATTACAATGCAGTATTTGAATTTACTATGGGTTGGATTTGTTGGATTTTTTGCCTTTTTTTTTAATGCACAGAGGAAACATGGCGGTAAATTCAAACACTTAGACAGGCGCCGCTACTATTTTTCCTTATTTGTGAAAATTAGGGATTATATCACTACAGGAAGGAAGGGAAAGATGATCTTGACGGCTCCTTTTCTCTTCTTCCTCCCTTTTTCTCCTCTTGTCTTCCTGCCCCTCTCCTGGGACACAACTCAGTGTTGGGACCTGCCCTACAAGCGCGGGTCTGGGTTCCCTGTTGGAGGCTCAGGATGCTTCTGGGGCACGAGACAGGAGGGGGCAGCTCAGCACTATGCTATGGTTCAGCAGCACTCCCACCCGGGGCAGGGAACAACTAGGGACTCATGAGCAGTCCCAATTGGGTCAGCTTCAAACCCATCCCCACCCCACCTGCAGAAGTCCCATCCAGAATCCCCCCTCTCCACGGCTGTCGGTTTGCCATCTCCTTGGGAAAACATGTCTCTCCTTGGACCTGAAGCTTTGTCCGAAAGTGGTGCCAGGTCTTTGGCACTTGGGTGATTCATCAGTTCTTCATATCGTATTTCCACACGTGTGGTTTGGAAGGAATTATTTGACCAAGTAGGAAAAATCAGTAGTTAGAACAATATGTGCTGTATTCTGCATCATTTTTTCTGATAAAATGGAAACTGTGTGTCCTCCTTGGCTGCAGACAAAAGCTAGCTGACGCCTACTTGGTCTGAGACAATGCTGGGGGGTGAGGGCACGATCGTCGTACAGGACTAAAGCATATGCCTGTGTGTAGCATTTACTCTCTTATCCCTCGTTTAGTGCAGTCCTTCTTTGAAATAAAAGTTTCTGAAGCATTGGAGGAAAACAGTATTTTCAGTGTGAGCTGAAAATGAAGACTTAATGAGGTCTAATTTTCATCTCTGAGCCAAATGCTGTCCCACGTTAGCTCCCTTTTCCATTCTCACTGGAGTGAGAATCACTGCCCCCCAGCCTTAGTGCTTTTGATGTTAGGAGATTAGCAATGGTCTTAACGGGAAGAAACGAGGGCTTGGTTTTCTGTGGAGACACTCTTCTCCTATTTGGGTTAAGCAAACAATATCGCACGTCCTTACGCTGGCTGTGTTTGGGCAGTTGCTGTCACATCCTGGATGCCAAGCGCTGTGTTACAGGCCTGGGGGTGGGACTGGCCAGTGACAGACAGTAAATCAGCATCCCTCAGCCTCTACCCAAGCAGCAGGAATTTAGCAGTTTCACCTGGGCAAGGCACACCCTTGGGTGCTATTGTTCCCAAGAGCAGCCCAAAGCACAGGGAGAAGTCTCCAGCTGCCCCTCCCACTTCAGTAGAGGAGAAATGTTGACAGGATCAGGCACTTTTTTGCATCAGCTTAAGCATTTATGATTTAGTTGCAAATGCATGAGCCTGCTCAGCTGGCTCTTGCTCAGGTGGAGATTACTGACCTCCCTGCAGCAAGCTGAAAATGGACATGAGGCCATGAGAAGGTGACAGCATTTCCACAGCAAAGGGCTACGAAGATGATGAGGGGACTGGAACACTTCTTTCATGAAGAAAGGCTGAGGGATTTGGGTCTTTTCAGTCTGGAAAAAAGACAACTGAGGGGGATCTTATCAACGCTTATAAATACTTCAAGGGTGGGTGTCAGGAGGATGGGGCCAGGCGCTTTTCAGTGATGCCCGGCAACAGGACAAGTGGTAACAGGCACAAACTTGAACATAGGACGTTCCACCTAAACATGAGGAGGAACTTTTTTCCTTTGAGGGTGGCAGAGCCCTGGTACAGGCTGCCCAGAGAGGTGGTGGAGTCTCCGTCTCTGGAGACATTCAAACCCCGCCTGGACGCGTTCCTGTGCAACCTGCTCTGGGTGACCCTGCTCTGGCAGGGGGTTGGACTAGATGATCTCCAGAGGTCCCTTAACATTCGGTGATTCTGTAAAGCAAATACCACTGAGCACCGACAGGACACTCATAGTGGCTCTGCTCCTTCTGAACATCAGAAGTGTTTTGCCATTAACACTCGTGGAAGGAGAGGGAAGGAGTAGGTGTTGAAGGAACCAAGATTTATTATACTAAGGACAAAGTGTTTCTCCCATAAATCAATAGCGTTTGGAGGCTTTAGCTCCGTGGAAGCATGGGGTGGATCAATGGTTTTGGAGAAAATGAACAAGCCTTCCAGTTTTTCAAAGCTAATTGAAAATGAACCTTTCCCTTAGCATAGGCAGGCTGGGTTTGGCAATGCCAGTACCACCGGTGAGGTTTGGGAGGAGACACACCAATGCCAATTGGCACACAGACACAAATACATTGCTCCATGGGCAAAGTACGTGTTGCTTTGGCAAAAGCAATGCAAATACTGACAGATCATAAGAAGCTTTGGGGATACCTCCATTTTTCACGGCAAACTTCTTTATAGAAAATCGCCCGTTGTCTTCCCTGTGAGCAGACCTGTACCGAATGCTGTTCCATGGCTTCCACCAGCAGCACGGTAAGGACTAGCGCAAATCGGGAGCAGTAATTCTCTAGCGAAGACGGATGTACCACAGTCACAGGTATTGTGTGAGAGATTTTTAAAAAAAGAGAGATTTTCTCTGTTGGGATTAATAGCTCTATTTTTCTTTATTACTCCTTGTGTTTCAGTCATTCATGCATCAACCTCTTTCAAACAGAAAACAATTGAGAAAACAATCCCCCAAGAATAAAATCTAAAAAATAATAAGGAAGCACAGTGGCACAACCTAAAGAGAAATCACATATTCTGCGTTGCAATATCTCACACAACTTAAGGAAACATTTTCTTCACAAATTCTCTTTCAAATAGAAGTGGGGTTTTTTTCTTCCTCCTTCTTCATTAATAATAGGCCTGATTCACCATCAAATTATTTCAACTTTACGCAGCTGGAATTTCAGGAGCTACAGTGATTCATCACATCCCGTGGATCAGATTTGCAACCCCTTGGTCCACATTTGTGCTTCTCAGTAACTAGCTGATGCTCAGAAATGCGAAATAGCCATTATTGGCTTTTCTATGGTGTGGAAAATCAGACACATCAGGACATTGACTATGGAGTTAAGGGGTTAAATCAGGTTCCTAGTAAAACAGAGTGTATAATTTTGTGTATATACACACTCGGTAATTACATGTATATAAATATATGTATCGATTTCAGTCCTTTAAAATTTAAAATATTGCCATTGTCACTAAGGATCCCACATTCAGCAGCTTTTTTTAAAGATCAAATTTACCTTCAACCTCATCTATTGAGATGTAACTTACCTACTACTAGTGTCTGCACATGAGACAAAGCTTGTGGTATCTATGTCTATACAGGTAATTCATGTGTAATAAATAGAAGAAACCCTTGTTTCCAGCCTTCTTCACATTTTGAGAACCTGTATATCAAGTAAAAATTAATGACTGTGAGCATGGAGAGTAATTTGCATTGATTTCTTTGCGATATCAGTAAGTGAAGGTTCTCAGATACATCTGCTGCACAACGCAGCGCCATAGAAACCTGGTATTATTTTAAATCATGAGAAAAAACTAAGAAAGGCATAAATAATTAACCCCAAAGAGAGGGGCGTTTGCACCTATGAGAAAAACAAAAAGATTTATCAGTCTTTCAAACCCTGGGGGCAGATCCCCCCCTGGGGTGATAGGGTGGACAGCATTTGATTTGCACTAGCGGTGGAGAGCCCTCAGCTCGCATGTGCTGTGAAGTTTGCCGTCTCCGCCTGCACTCAGCATCCTTCCACATGACTCGGTGGAGCAGTAATATAAATTCTGGTCATAAACAAAGAAAAAACCAGACTGACAGAGAATTTGATGAACAATTTGCGTCCGTACACAATTTTTTCCCTCTGTTTGCACCACCGAAATGCATGATCTTTTATCTTTAGAGTTCAGTTTGCTTTTCCTGTCCTCTTGGTTGCTAGCAACACTGTAAAACCTTTAAAATATTAAGAAAATTACATCTGCTACATCTGGCTTTAAATATAGTGTTCAGTCTTTGTAAGTGTTACTTCATGCATTAAATGAATAGCTTGCCCACCAGGTAAACTACATTTTGTTGCTTACCATGTCTGTCTTTGCGCGACGTGTAGTACATGGGCATAAATAACAGTGTGTTATATAAATAATTACATGTATGAAAGGCTGTAAACCACCGAAGATATATTTGTACTTTTACTTACGAGAACATTTTAAAAAATGATTGCTTTGTTCACCGCGCGGTTTTTATGTGTTGAACGGGCTGCACGCAGAGAACGTTTTCCAAAGTTGGTTGTTTGGTTTTTTGTTGTTTTTTTTCTTTCCTTTCCTCCAGGTCACACTAGCGTTATAGTTAGCAAATTGATAAGGTTCCACTGTTAAGCTTTATTACTTGTGACATGAGCCTATGACACTTTATAAAAAGAAGTAATCCAGAACAATCTCTAGGTAATTAACACCTAGATAAACAAACATAAATTTCTATATTGCATTTATTTGGACTACCACTCAAATATGCGTGAACCATGCTTTTTTAATTAAAAGATAAATCTATGTGACACTTAGCCTCAAACTTAATTATTCAGCATAGTATAATAAAAAATAGAGCCCATTAAATGTGTCTTGCTCTGTATTTCTGTATTAACAGCAAAACAGTTCACTCTGGGATCATTTAAATTTTCTTCTTCCTCTTTTCCTGCGATTTCCCTGTTCACCAAGACCCTTTCGGTTAAAAAAAAAAAAAAAAAACCACAACAAAAAGCCCCCAAACAATACCCTGAGCAACACCAACAGGTGAGGAGCTGCAGAACTTCTCTCAGCCCCTATAAGGCTCAGCTGGGTGACATTTTTAATACGACATTACGCCACAGCTTTACCTTCCCTCCTCCCCCTCCCCGGCCTTCCCCACGGAAACATACTTCCACTGCGGTGGATCATGCCAAGCAGCGATATCCAGAAATGAAAAACACAATACTTAAGAATAATTTCACTGGGATCATGCTTACAATACACAAGGTGAGGTTTTTATAATATACTGTTACAA